>NC_090064.1:12929629-13092795 GCF_038355195.1 Osmerus mordax
ATGCTAGAAGAGAAGGTGATAGAGGGATAGGGCGAGGGAGGGAGGGAGGAGTAGAAAGGGAGGTGGGGAACAGAGTGAAGATGAATGGGGAGACAGAGAGAGGAGGAGTTGAGAGAGGAAATGAAGAAGAAATCGAAGAAAGAGAAAAAGCTGAAAAAGGAACAAAGTCGAATGAAATGTTTTGTTTGTATGTAAAAAGAGAGAGAGAGGTAGAGCTGAACGGAGAGAAAGAGAGAGAGAGGTAGATGAAGGAATGCAAAGCAATGCCCCCAGGCTCTCCTTATGTAACACGTCATGGAGAATATACCAGAGGTAGTAGGCACTGTGTGCGTGTGTCTGTGTGAAAGTATTCATCTGATTGTTCTCTCTCTCGTTGTTTGTGTGGTGGTGGTTGTTGTTGTTTGTGTGGTGGTTGTTGTTGTTGTTGTTGTTGTTGTTGGGGGGCTGGTCAGCTTGTGTGGAGTCATGCTCCTGCTGTCATCAGTCCTTCACATCCTTCGGCCTATGAGGAACAGGTGGTTCATGGTGAATGAACAGAGACTCCATACACACACACAGAGCCATACGGATGACTTCTAAGGACGTCATACACCTCCTGCTGTCATCCAGTGATGTGTGTGCAATGTGTGCACATTGTAAGCGTGTGTGTGTGTGTGTGTCGAGCACATGAGGCACACAGGTATTGTAGCTTCAGACACATACAAACACATACAGAGAGATACATCAGGCTGTCCGTGTCAGATGATGTCTCTGTATGTCCCTACTGTATGTGTCTTTGTGTGCCAAAAGTGTGTGTGTGTGTACGTGACTATGCATGTCTCTCTCTGCTGACTCAGCTGTCTCTGAATGTGATGTGCATGGTAAACAGCCTGCCTTGTGTAAGTGTGTGTGTGTGTGTGCGCACGGGAGAGAGGGTGGGTGTGCGCGTGTGTATGGCTCCTCGCCAGAAATAGTCTGCTGTCCCTGAAGGGGGAGGAGGGGGAGGGGATGGAGAAGGGAGAGTAGGGAAGGAGAAGAGAAGGGGAACGGAGAGAAGAGAGGAAGAGAGAAGCAGTAGAACAGGACAGCATCGTCGCTCGGTAACATGCTACCTTATCACATGAGATCACAACCCTGCCGAGGTTCCCACGTAAAGAAAAATGTTTGTACGTGTGTGTTTACACTACTAATGTCTGTGTTTATTTTCCCAGAGTTTTAAACAGCACCACTTAATGAAGGCATCCTCCAAAAAGTGTGTGTGTGAGACCAGACCAGACTATTAGCTGCTAACGAGCTCTGTTGTTCCTGTGGTTTTCTCATGTGGGCGGGGTCAGATTCAGGGAGCGCCTCTGCTCGCCACAACGATGGTAAAACAAACTCAAACGGTTGTCATGGCGCTTTAATTGAAGGGCTTATTTCCCGAGGAGGTGTATGTGTGGGGGAGGGGGGGGGGGGTGGGGGGGTGCTCCGGCAATAACTCTGACACTAGTAGAGGGGAGAGAAGGTAGCTCCATAGCAGCCAGACTGTCATGTTGGCTACACAGGCCTATGACAGACTGGTCTTTTGTTTAGCCCTAGGAAATACACACACACACACACACACAGCCTCTGCTGCAGTGTTCATCCTGGGCTTAGAGGCTTGTGGCCTGGTCCTCCTCAGGGAGACTATAGAGAGACCAGCACTGGGATATTAGCCAGAGACCCAGGTGGTACTGGTGTGTGTGTGTGTGTGTGTGTCTGGCTGTTTGAAATGGACTCTGGTGGAACTGTGTTCTTGTATCAGAGTTGTGTTGTATCAGGACAGGACCAGGCCCACATGACCAGAAGAACCTGCCACTGTCACAAACACACATGTGTGTTTTCTGTTCATGGTTGGAGTATTATTGGATGGCCATAATAGGTTTGAAGACAGATATAATACATACCAGCTCCAGTGACGGGGTTGTCTGAGTAACAAAACCAAAAGTTGTCTTTAAACTGCAACACGATGGTTGTATGAACGAGTTTATGAACGACTGAGAGAATGAATGAGTGAATGAATGAAATGGGACAGCTTTGCTTAGGAATGAGATGTATGTCTTGTTGCTGCAGTGAAGGTCTAGCATCTCAAGATGTTCTCTCTGTCCGTCGGTCCTTTCAGCTCTAGTGACAGGTGACAGTTTCAGTCCAGCGTTCAGAGACATCCCATAATAACCCCCCTCTCCCCCCAGAGAGATCACAGGGACGTTGGCGGCATTAAAGTGACATTCGGTAGATTACTTACTGACCTCCGCCCTCATCTCCTCTATCCATTCACCTGGCAGATGCGATGTGTAGGAGGGGCTTGCATACTAATGAGTTCAGTATGAGTTTGGAACAGCGGTGTTGTCATGGTTACCTCAGCCGTTCTCTAATCTCCCCCTCTGAGTAGGTTTCATACACAGACGCAGTTGTCTGTAGTTGAAGGTCACAGGGTCAAGGTCACAGGAGGTTTATCATGGATGGATGGATGGATAGACGGACGGAGAGATGGGATACCTCAGCTTCCTCCAGTTAGTTGCAAGACCACAGTTAAATGAAGTTGGGTGAGATGGACTGGCTATTGAAGACCGTGATAGATGCAGGTCCTAATGAAAAGAGAGCAGTCCATGTTAGAGGTTCTGAGGGGGTTTACTTAATTAGACAACAGTGTCTCCTTTTAAGAGACGTTAGGGAATCTAAAACGATAACCTCTTTTTAGGAGTTTAGAGTAAAGAAGTAGTTGACAAAATAAATACACACTCATTTATCAATTCAAAATGATCTACATTTCTCCGCTATGGTTACACACACTCGCACACACGCTCTCACATTCACACAACAGACCAGTAGGTGTAATCAGACCAGTTCAAATTAGCAGCAGCAACAGATGCACATATTCTCCTACCTGGAATGGTTAATGCATGCAGGGTCAGCAGGCAGATGAACTGCTGCTGTGTTAATCCCCTGGCCACCTTCTGGGAGAGAAACACACCTAGAGAGATCAGCGGGAGGAGGAGCAAGAAGAGGGGGAGGGGGAGGAGGAGGAAGTGGGGGAAGAGGAAGAGGGGGAAGGAAGAGGAGGAGGAGGAGGGGGAGGAGCAGGAAGGGGAAGAGGAGGAGGGGGAGGAGGAGGAGGAGGGGGAGGAGGAGGAGGAGGGGGAGGAGCAGGAGGGGGAGGAGCAGGAGGGGGAAGAGGAGGAATTCATGGGAATTATGGTCTTTAGTGTGATACAATATGTTAATGAGACAGGTTACACAATATTTGTGTCTGTGATGCTATCGAGGGACCTTCCTGACTTCATAGCAGGGGTCAGTCTAGGACAGGGCAATAGGCCCACTCCTCTCTCTCTCTCTGTCTCTCTCTCTCTCTTTATTGTTTCCTCTGAAGTTAACCACCTGATATTCAAGTATTCGTATGGTCATGCAGGTTCTAATTTGAGGATTAGCTGTAAATGAGTAGTGATAGAGGAGGGTTTCCTGAACCTACATTGCCAGAGCTTAGTCCTTTATCCCCCTTTTAGAGCAGGTTAAGCCGCCTTGTCATCCTTGTATGAATAATTAGCTGCTCCTGTGGCTCTGGCCTTCACTGACGTTACGAAGAGAACTGGAGCCTGGGGCATTTGGGACTGGCAGAGAGATAGATTAGGAAACACACAGAGACAGAGAGAGAGAGAGGAAGAGAGAGGAAGAGAGAGGAAGAGAGAGGAAGAGAGAGGAAGAGAGAGGCAGAGAGAGAGAGTGATGGATGAAAGAGAAAAAGAAATGAGAGCGCTAACTTCTAAAGAATACAGTATATGTTATTCAGTAGGGTCATGGTCTACATGTATAATAACACATATACAGTATTAGTGTCGGTCACATGAAGGTAAGAGAGGAAGACAGAGACAGATAAAAGGTAGAAGAGGAAGGAATAGAAAGAGAGAAGGGACGGAGAGAGAAAAAATAAGTTGGGGAAAGATGAAGAGAGATGACAAGGGGGCGAGGAGAGGGAGAGAGAGAAAGAGAGAAACGGGTTGGTCTGTAATCGTCCTATTCTCTTTCACTGGCGACGTTATTCATTGTGGCATGAATTAAACAGATGCTACAAAAGTTACAATCTCTTGATCGCTGCTGAAGAAGTTTAAATTATGCATGGAGGTGATATGGGTTTGTCGCTTCACACCATCTCTCTCCTCTCTTTCTCGCTCTCCTCCCTCTCTCTCTCTCTCTCTCTCTCTCTCTCTCTCTCTCTCTCCCACTTGCTCTCTTTTCTCCCTCTATCCCTCTCCTAATCCCTCTTCCTTCCTCCATATCTCCCATCCCCCTCTCTCCTCTTCCTCGATCTGTCTACTTCTGCAGTTGTCCTTCTGCAGCCGTGTTCTGAGACAACACTTCTGCCTCTCTTCTTCTTTATCTATCTATCTATATATATATCTCCCTCCCTCCCATCTACCCCTGAACATATTGATGTATACATAGCAACATAAACGTTTGACTTGGTTACTAATCAAACTGCATAATTTACGTACCCTGCATTATTTATTCATAATGATGGTTCAATATACGAACCTCCAAACAGACCAGAACCAATATTGTTCCTAAAATGTATATTAATCACTGCATGCATACGGGACTCATTGAATGTATCAGCATCGCGTGCAGTAGCAGACACGACTACAGCTGCTGTTGAACACACTTGACACTCAGTTGTGTACAGGAGGTGGTTCCATGTTAGATCCTTCCTTCTCATCAACTCTCCTGTAGAACACAGAGCAGGGTTCGAGTCGGGTCAACCAAACATAAAGACTCCACTCCTGCCTTGTCTTTTTCTCTCTCTCTCTCTCTCTCTCTCTCTCTCTCTCTCTCTCTCTCTCTCTCTCTCTCTCTCTCTCTCTCTCTCTCTCTCTCTCTCTCTCTCTCTCTCTCTACCTCTCTATCTCTCTCTCTACCTCTCCCTCTCTCTCTACCTCTCCCTCTCTCTCCCCCCCTCTCTCCCTCTCCCTCTCTCTCCCCCCCCTCTCCCTCTCTGACAGGTAAAATGTTACCTGGAGAAGCACAGGGGGCCAATCAATAACTGACATTTCTGCTGCCTTGCTCATATGGATACATACACTAGATAACACGCACACTAACTCTCACACACACAGACACACTAGACTATACAGACTAACTCATACACAAGCTAGCTCACACACACACTAGAATACACTAACACACACACACACACACTCTCTCTTTCTCACACAGACATGGAATCCTACACACATTATCACACACACTTGCATGTGACTGAAATGAGGTAGAGGAGAGTTAAGAGACAGAGGAGGGGGAGGAAGAGGAGGGATGGAGGGAAAGTCCTGAAGAGGTGGTTGGTGTGAGAGGAAAGAAGAGGGGTGTGACTGCAAAGCAGTCTCTAGTGAGGAATGGAGAGAGTGGGAGAATGAAGGAAGAGAGGAGAATAGAAAGAGACAAGAGGAGTGATGAAGGAAATGAAACCCGAGGGAGAGCAAATTGATGGAGGGAGAGAGAAAGAGAGAGTGAGAGCGTGAGCAGCAGGGATGCAGAGAGAGGTGATAACAGGCACTAGCAGTGAGTGATGGAGAGCAAGAGAAATAGAGGAGAGAAAGTGGGCTGGGCAAAGAGAATTGGTTAACAGAGGAGAAGGAGAGAGAGAGATTTTTGAAGCAGTTCTGAGTAAAACATGACGGTGATTGAGTGATGAATGGATTAGAGGAGGATAAGGGACAGTGAGGGGGGGATGAAGTGAAAGAGTAAAGGAGAGAGAAAGAAAGAAATCCGTAAAAAGAGAGAGAGAGAGATGGCACGATGGCGTCACGCTGCGAGACTGAGCGTTGCCAAGGGCGATTAGAACTACTGATGTCACCGCGACAATGTGTAGACCGTCATATGCACCGCCCACTACCCTCCACAGGCCCCGCCTCCTGTTCTGATTGGTCCTGGGAAGGGGCCGGGCGTCACTGGAGTGCGGGTGTGTACGGGGATGAGATATGTGTTTGCGTGCGTGCGTGTGTGTTCGTGTGTGGTATGAGGTCATCCTCTGATGCTGTGTATTTGTGCCATCCTGTTGGCTGACGTGTGGGCCTCCCGTGCACTAAGTTCTGGCACACATGACACACACACCATGACACACACACCACAACACACACACACACATGGTCCCTCACTGCACACTGCGGTCACAGTTAAACATAATCAACAAGGTTAACTCTACACGATACAGCACTGTAGTCACAGGTAAACATAATCAACAAGGTTAACTCTACACGATACAGCACTGTAGTCACAGGTAAACATAATCAACAAGGTTAACTCTACACGATACAGCACTGTAGTCACAGGTAAACATAATCAACAAGGTTAACTCTACACGATACAGCACTGTAGTCACAGGTAAACATAATCAATAAGGTTAACTCTACACGATACAGCACTGTAGTCACAGGTAAACATAATCAACAAGGTTAACTCTACACGATACAGCACTGTAGTCACAGGTAAACATAATCAACAAGGTTAACTACATGATACAGCACTGTAGTCGCGGTTAAACATAATCAATGAAGTCCTTGTATTGTAAACCCAATCATTCTTACAGTCAAATACTGTATCATGGTAAAGAAGGGTGGAGTTTTGTGTGCTGCTGTCAGAGCTGTCATCCTCCTGGGTTGAACAGACCGCACGCTAGCGTCTCAGACCGCACGCTAGCGTCTCAGACCGCACGCTAGCCTCTCAGACCGCACGCTAGCCTCTCAGACCGCACGCTAGCCTCTTAGACCGCATGCTAGCCTCTCAGACCGCACGCTAGCGTCTCAGACCACACGCTAGCGTCTCAGACCACACGCTAGCGTCTCAGACCACACGCTAGCGTCTCAGACCACACGCTAGCCTCTTAGACCGCATGCTAGCCTCTCAGACCGCACGCTAGCCTCTCAGACCGCACCCTAGCCTCTCAGACCACACACTAGCCTCTCAGACCACACGCTAGCCTCTCAGACCACACACTAGCCTCTCAGACCACACGCTAGCCTCTCAGACCGCACGCTAGCGTCTCAGACCGCACGCTAGCCTCTCAGACCGCACGCTAGCCTCTCAGACCGCACGCTAGCCTCTCAGACCACACGCTAGCCTCTCAGACCGCAAGCTAGCCTCTCAGACCGCACGCTAGCCTCTCAGACCACACGCTAGCCTCTCAGACCACACGCTAGCCTCTCAGACCGCACGCTAGCCTCTCAGACCACACGTTAGCCTCTCAGACCACACGCTAGCCTCTCAGACCGCACGCTAGCCTCTCAGACCGCACGCTAGCCTCTCAGACCACACGTTAGCCTCTCAGACCACACGCTAGCCTCTCAGACCACACGTTAGCCTCTCAGACCACACGCTAGCCTCTCAGACCACACGTTAGCCTCTCAGACCACACACTGGCCTCTCAGACCGCACGCTAGCCTCTCAGACCACACGCTAGCCTCTCAGACCACACACTGGCCTCTCAGACCGCACGCTAGCCTCTCAGATCGCACGCTAGCCTCTCAGACCACACGCTAGCCTCTCAGACCGCACGCTAGCCTCTCAGACCAGAGGGGGGATTTTATCCTGATGTTTAATATGATCCATGTGCTGCTCTCATTAGTGGTAAATGTATTCATTTTGTGTATAAGGAGGGAGGGATGGAGGGAGGTGGGCGAGGTGGAGGAAATAGGGATGGAGGAGTGAGTGATGGAGAGAGTGGTGGTGAAGGGGAGGGAGGAGGAAAGAACACGGAGGGAGTGAGGGAGGGTAATGGAGAAAGAATTTTGATTGATTCTGTCTTATGAAGAGGTGTGTGTGTGTGTGTGTGTATGTGTGTGTGTGTATGTGTGCTGCCTCCTTTATGAAGTAGAGATTTATTCAGATGTGTTCCTCTGCTCTCTGTGACCTAACAACCTCTGCTCATTACCATAGAAAGCTGCTTTGCTCTGCAGAGAGGAGAGGGAGGGAGAGGAGGGGAAGGACAGGGATGGAGGGAGTGGGTGAGGAGAGGGAGGCAGGGGGAGGAGGGAGAGTTAAGGGAGGGAAATACGAGAACAGGAGAGATTCAGAGACAGACACCAGGCAAATAACTGTTTTCTCAGTCAGACCAATCATGGAACAGACAATACCACAAACACAACCATGACAACCAATCGTATCCTTAACATGGGTGGCTTCCATCTCCAGGCCAGACCCCTTTGCTTAAAATATTTTTGGATCCTTTCTTGAATTTACGTAGTGCGGGTGGATTTTGACCTGGATCTGACCTCTCTTTCTCTCCTCTTCCCTCACTCTCCTTCTCCCTTCAGCAGGAGCAGGTAACAAGCTGGGCTGGGCGTTTGGGCTGGGTCTGGAGCGTCTGGCCATGGTTCTGTACGGCATCCCAGACATCCGTCTGTTCTGGAGTCAGGACGAACGCTTCCTGAAACAGTTCCACCTGACAGACATCCACCAGCCTGTCACCTTCCAGGTGAGACCACTATCACACAACCATGTCACAGTCTATCTAAGCGCATTGCTTTGCTTGTGTTGCCTCCACCACCCCAGCCTCCACCCAGGGGTCCGCCTCACTTACAGTCATGAGCAGACCCACAATGCCAAGACAAAGTGTCTGTACTGTCAGTAAAGTCTTAACAAAGCCACTCCAACTGAACCACAACATGAACGCAGCCCTACTGGAGGCCAATCAGTGCAGCATTTTCGGCCAATGAGATTAAGAGTTGTTAGATAAGATCTGATTAGACCGTGTAAGGGAAAGGGAGTTAGCACAAGACAGACTGGGATGGGAGGGGGTGAGATGGGATGAAGGTGGGGTGGTGAGATGGGGTGGGGTGGTGAGATGGGATGAGGGGGGTGAGATGGGATGAGGGTTGGGTGGTGAGATAGGATGAGGGGGGTGAGATGGGATGACAGGGGTGAGATGGGATGAGGGTTGGGTGGTGAGATAGGATGAGGGGGGTGAGATAGGATGAGGGTGGTGAGATGGGATGAGGGGGGTGAGGGATCCCCCTCAGCCTCTTGTTTCAGCTAGTTTCCCAGACCGTCTACCCCTCTCACTCCCCTCATAACTCACCCACTACTGTACCCCTCCTCCCCACATGCCTCCTTCCTCCTGTCTCCCCCCTCCCCTCCTGTCTCCCCCCTTCTGTCTCTAGCTGTTTGGGCCTCTAATGAGCTGTGACAGGAGCGGTCGTCCTTCCATCTTTCTTCTCCCTCCTGGTATCACCCCTTTATTACCCCCCAAACCCCTCAGGTAACTCAGAAAGAACTGCAAGGATGATGGCTCACACACAAACACTGACACACAACAACCCACACACAGAACCCCACACAGTGCTGTTCATTTCGAGGGAGCCAGAGGTATTCTTTGGCTGTTTTAATTAGCGAGACATCTTCCTTGAGAAGAGAGTGGGAGGAGAACCTTAGGCCGGCTCCGCCGCTGGGCCCCAAGCTAACTCCAGCCCCTGGCTTCTCGAGACACCCAGAGGCCTACCTGTATGTCTGGCGTGTATGTCTCTCTCTCTCTCTCTCTAGAGAGAGAGAGAGAGAGAGAGAGAGAGAGAGAGAGAGAGAGAGAGAGAGAGAGAGAGAGAGAGAATCTCCTCTAGAAGCATGTGGTTGGGTCTTTCTGTCCTTCTGGAGGGTTTACACCTTGCCTCCATCTGGTTCAGATCTAGTATGAAGACACATCTATTCACACAACATTAACCTTTAATGTGTTCCTGCCTTCCTGTAGCAGTGCTGGGGCACCAGAAAACACTGAGTGATTTGTTTTCCCCCACAATATCGGACACACACACTAACAGGAATCCTCTCTCTTGGTCTGTCCGAGTTCTTCTTCTGGCACCCCGGGTTATTGTGTTACTCTTCATCGTCAGCTCCTTCTCTTCCTCTCTGAAAGCTTCTGAATAAATACTGCTGTGGGACATTCCTTCACCATGGGAACCGCTGGTAACAATGCGGCGATGCCAACATTAATGTGTGTTTTTCTCTCTCTCTCTGTCTCTCTCTGTCTCTCTCTCTCTCTCTCTCTCTCTCTCTCTCTCTCTCTCCTCTCTTTTTTGATCTCTTTGTCATCTGCTCTCTCTCTGTCTCTCCTGCCCCTCCCTCCGTAGCCGCTGAGTAAGTACCCCCCCTTAATGAACGACATCTCCTTCTGGCTGCCTGCGGAGGGGTACAGTTCCAACGACTTCTACGACCTGGTGAGGACCACGGGAGGAGATCTGGTGGAGAAGGTCACTCTGGAAGACCGCTTCACTCACCCCAAGTAAGACACACACAAACACACACACTGTTTATTGCACACCCTCACAAAAAACATACACACTGCGAATATGGAGAACAACGAGATACATTATCTACAGAATGATTTCCTCTCACCCCCTAACCCCAGACATAATGACAGGACAGGGGCTAGAATCCCTGACCACTGCTGGTCTTCTCCTCTGTTACAGGGGAAGGGAAGAGAGGAGACTTCTGTCTCTTTATCTTGGTGGATGTGTGTGCGTACATCTGTGTGTGCGTGAAGGTCCTACTCCATGCTGTGTCCGCAGTCCACCTCCCGTTAACATCTCACGTCCTCCATAGCAGAATGTGTGTGTGTGTGTGTGTGTGTGTGTGTGTTTAACAGCATAACGAGGGCCCTGCAGTGCGTAAAAACGCCTGCAAGCATTAATCTCTGTCCCTGCTCTTAATCTGTTTTAAATAGCAACCTTTTCCCTCCTCTCTGTAATGATGGCCGTAAATATAAGCCGGTCAGACCTGGTCCAGCTCCGCTCCGCCTGCATGGAGACGTGACAGCCAGCTGCATTGCTGTGTGCGTGTATCTGCAGTTTCCCTGCTGCCTTCCTCTCCCTTTCTTTATCCTCCTCTTTCTTCCCTGTCTCCCCCCTCTTTCCCCGCTAACCTGTATCTCCCACTCTCTGCCCCCTGCCCCCCTCCATGTCCTCCCCTCGGTTTATACCCCTTGCCCCGGTTCCTCCCGCCTACCCCTGCAGTCCGATCAGTTGTGTTGTGATATTGATAGGCCGCTTTCTTAGTAAACTAACTTCCTCTTACGGCCCAATTATCTTTCTGCATCATCTTCGTCCATCTTACGCCTGTCTCCACCGATAACCGTCTTCCCCGGTTGCCTGCATACTGGCAGCTTTAGGAACAAGATGGCTGCCATCATCCTCTTTGTCACCTCAGAACCGCTGTGTCATGATTCTATTGGGGTGTATGAGAGAAAGAAGGGAGGAGGGAGAAGAGGGTAGGAGGAGCTGAGGAATAGAGGGGAGGTTGAGTAAAGGAGAGGAGAATGATGAAGAGTTTTGAGGATTATAGGAGGGAGAGGAGAAAGGTTGTGACCTTGTCGTATATAACAGATCTTTAAAGGTGTAGAGAGAAGGAGAAGAAGAAATATAGAGAGGGAGCACAAAATAGAGTTGGAGTACGTGAATATAACGAACAGGGTAACATGACCTTCCTTTTTCACCTGCAGTTACCTGCACAAGGACAGAGGAGTTTAAATATCTCCAAATGGAGATAATAACTTAATCGTCCATAATATATACATAACATTTAAATTTGCTTTCGGCATTCTAGCAGTACAGCACAGGACCACAATAGAGAAAATCTCAAATACTGTCCTCATCTGTTTAAGGCAGTTCAGTTAAAGTAAAAGATAGAAGCAAAAGAACAAACGCAACAGTAGTTAGAGAACTCCACTGAGATAAAGAACACCAGCTATGATCAGTCAGTCAGTCAGCAGACCTATCCATCATCCTGTCAATCAGTCTGTCTATCTGACAGACAAACGGGTCTACAACTGCCTCTCTCACACACTCACTCACACACAGACACAAACTCACACACAGACACAAATCTGTGCAGACCAGGTGTGACACTGACATGTAATCCTCAGTTTAATCATCTTGTAGTCCTGTGAGGATGAGCTTAGCAAAGTCTGCTGATTAGGACTATTCCTCACAGCTGAGGTTGTAAAACTGTATGTGATACACACACACACATACACACACATTCAATTAGATGTCCCGATCGAGGCCCTTCAATCCCTGTGTTTTTGGTGTTCCTTCCTAGCCCCACCCCTCTGTCATTGCCAAACTGTTTGTGTGGAGGAGTGTGGAGATGTCTCTTCCTGGTCTCTCCTGTATTCCTGTGGTGCGCCCCAGTGGTACAAATCAATGTTGATGGCTCCTATAATACCTCACAAATCTGCATTTATTGGTCAGTAACACTGTCAGATGTAATCTTGGAGGATTAATTTGGGAAGTCGGGCGGGCTGTCAGTCAAACTGACAGGCTTGCCAGGAAGTCGTCCTCGTAGCTTGGCGGTAGTGTGTGTGTGTGTGGGTGTGTGTACCGCATACACAGTGTTACAACCTCAGCTCATAGGGATATTGGGGTTGTAAAATGCAGATGTTGTTGTTGTTTTTGATCAGTGTGTGTGTTGTGTTGTGTGTGAAGACAGACAGACTAAGCCAGTTAATGCGGCCTAACTTAGCATAGCTCTCGTGTACAGGGCTCTGTTAGCATGACAGCTGACAGTGATCATGTCTAGCTTAAGATACAGCACAGGCTTCTGTTAGCGTGCTAGTTAGCAGCAGGCCTACCCCCATACTATCAGTTGGTTCTAGCTTGTAGCAAGCCCTGGCTCTAATAGATGTTTCTATTAGCAAGTTAGCTGCCTGATACAGGCTGGTATTGCTGTGCTAGCCATGCTACTCATGTTAGTGTGCTAGCTAGCCCCTTGAGTCTCCTAACTGGCAGTGTTTTATGGTTCCTATGTGAGTGTAGGAGACTGGCGCAAGAGCGTGGCAGGAGATTTATAACATCGCCTCCAGGGCCCGCTGGGTAATCTGGGGATAATGGAGTGTTGGGGTCACAAAGACCGAACACCCCCGTCCAGCCCCCCAGCCCAGGGTGATACCTACATAATACTGCTTTTATTTTATTTACATTAACTGAACACGTTAAACAAACACATTACAAGAAGATGAGAGAGTGATGAAAGGAGAGACAGAGAGAGAGTGAGGTAGGGGACTTACCATGCACCTAGAAAATACTATTTCTATGTTAACCGATTCCCTTGGGGAGATACAAATGGGAGAGACTGAGAGAGAGGGTTAGAGAGGAGGAGAAAAAGCGAGCAGAAGAGAGAAAGTGTCAAATGATAGTAGAGATCTACCGGTATTTAGACAGCTATTACTACACTATTTTAGCTCTCCTCGCCTCATCCACCCATCTGGGGATGTGTTAAAATGTGAGAGGAGGGCGATGAGAGGTGGAGTACAATGGGGTGAGAGGGCTATGGAATGGAGAGAAATGGAGAGGGTGGTAATAAGTGCTTTTGTTGTTTGTGAAGTATGCTGTGTGACACAGAGGAAAGAGGTTGTTGTTCCACTGTGGTAAGTGTTTTCGAGAAGGGGAGAGGCAGGAGACGAGGAGGAAGACATGATGGAGAGAAGAAGCAAGGAGACTAGGTGGCTAAGAAAGGAGAGGAAATAGTGGAATGTGAGGGGAAACGGAGAGGGAGAGGAGAGGAGAAAGATGAGTGTGTCTACTGATTAAGTTCGATCTCTGAGGACTGGAGATGGTCCTTACCCAAAGATACATCTGGAGGGCAGGAGAGAGAGGACAGAGGAGGGAGGGGAGAAGTAAGGAGAAGAGAGAGAGACGCGGGGTGTGGAGTGAGTGAATGAGAGAGGGATGAAAAGAGGTAGAGAGGCTGAGGGCCATTCTGAGATTGGATCAATGCAGTAATTAGAACAGAATCCAGAGTCAAATACTGACAAACTCTCTCTCCCTCTCTCTTCTCTCTAACTCTCCCTCCCCCCCCCCTCTCTCCAGCATATTTCACATTCAGCTGGACAAACAGAACCAACACTGTGACACATTCAACAATCATAATTTACAAACAACACTGACACAGACATGCTGTCCAAGTGCTGTCACCCCAACTTCCCCGTCTCTGAAGACTTTGTTCAGAACACAGGGGTCAGGGGTCACTGTCTGACTGAGAGGGTGTGAAGAGAGAAGGGAAGCAGGGAGTATAATAGCCTCTACATCTGTATTTTTGCTCCAGGAGGAAGCAAAATATCTGTCTGTTCCTCTCTGCACTTCTTTTTGTCAGACCAGCAGACAAT
This sequence comes from Osmerus mordax, assembly GCF_038355195.1. Classification (NCBI taxonomy): domain Eukaryota; kingdom Metazoa; phylum Chordata; class Actinopteri; order Osmeriformes; family Osmeridae; genus Osmerus; species Osmerus mordax. The sequence continues at coordinate 12,943,764 of NC_090064.1, forward strand.
TAGTGGCTAACATGAAGAAAACTTGTGTTTGTGTCAGACAAGGAGAGAGAGGGAGCCAGACAAAGAGAGGGAGAGAGAGAGAGAGAGAGAGGGAGAGAGGGAGAGAGGGAGGGAGGGAGGGGGATATAAGAGGTTGACAGAAAAGGTTAGAGAGAGGGGCAAGAAGGAAAGATCCAGGGAAGAGACAGAGAAAGGGAGGGAGATAGAGAGAAAAAATCTTGCAGATCTATCCTGAAAGGTCACAATGAATTGAGGGAGGATAGTATTGGGAATAGAGAGACAAACAAGAGGAGAAGATTAATATATACACACACACAGACACACACACACACAGGCAGCAGAAACCCAAGAGAAACAATCCTGTATCTGGGAGACATGATAGAGATGATGATGATGAAGATATTTATCTTCCTTAGAGGTGAGATGTGAGAGGAGGGCATGGGACGAGAGAGGAAAGTGAAAGAAATGTTTTCATTTCTTTATTCATTTAGCTGATGCTTTTATCCAAAGTGGTGTACTGTACAGGGGAGATTTGAACCTGCAACCTCTTGATCTGCAGTGAAATGCTCTGACTACTGAGCTTTACCCTCCCCGGGGCGAGAGGGGAGGATTCCAGAACAGGATAGTGGAGAAGATAGAGGTGCAGCAGAGTTTCAGAAGATAGAGGTGCAGCAGAGTTTCAGAAGATAGAGGTGCAGCAGAGCTTCAGAAGATAGAGGTGCAGCAGAGCTACAGAAGATAGAGGTGCAGCAGAGCTACAGAAGATAGAGGTGCAGCAGAGCTACAGAAGATAGAGGTGCAGCAGAGTTTCAGAAGATAGAGGTGCAGCAGAGTTTCAGAAGATAGAGGTGCAGCAGAGCTTCAGAAGATAGAGGTGCAGCAGAGCTACAGAAGATAGAGGTGCAGCAGAGCTTTAGGAGATAGAGGTGCAGCAGAGCTTTAGGAGATAGAGGTGCAGCAGAGCTACAGAAGATAGAGGTGCAGCAGAGCTTCAGAAGATAGAGGTGCAGCAGAGTTAGAGAAGATAGAGGTGCAGCAGAGTTTCAGAAGATAGAGGTGCAGCAGAGTTTCAGAAGATAGAGGTGCAGCAGAGCTACAGAAGATAGAGGTGCAGCAGAGCTTCAGAAGATAGAGGTGCAGCAGAGCTACAGAAGATAGAGGTGCAGCAGAGCTACAGAAGATAGAGGTGCAGCAGAGCTACAGAAGATAGAGGTGCAGCAGAGCTTCAGAAGATAGAGGTGCAGCAGAGTTTCAGAAGATAGAGGTGCAGCAGAGCTACAGAAGATAGAGGTGCAGCAGAGCTACAGAAGATAGAGGTGCAGCAGAGTTAGAGAAGATAGAGGTGCAGCAGAGCTACAGAAGATAGAGGTGCAGCAGAGCTACAGAAGATAGAGGTGCAGCAGAGTTAGAGAAGATAGAGGTGCAGCAGAGTTTCAGAAGATAGAGGTGCAGCAGAGCTTCAGAAGATAGAGGTGCAGCAGAGCTACAGAAGATAGAGGTGCAGCAGAGCTACAGAAGATAGAGGTGCAGCAGAGCTACAGAAGATAGAGGTGCAGCAGAGCTACAGAAGATAGAGGTGCAGCAGAGCTTCAGAAGATAGAGGTGCAGCAGAGCTACAGAAGATAGAGGTGCAGCAGAGCTACAGAAGATAGAGGTGCAGCAGAGTTTCAGAAGATAGAGGTGCAGCAGAGCTTTAGGAGATAGAGGACCATTTGGAGGTAGTATTTTGTGTGTGTTGGAAGGATGAGTGTTAGGTCATGCAGGCCCTTGTGTGTGTGTGTGTGTGTGTCGTAGGGGTGAGGTGTGGGGGGAGGGGGTTACCTTGCCAGATTGTTGATTGCACAGAGATTTGCTGTATTCTTCTCCTCAATCACTCAATGACAGCTGTCTCTGTCTCTCTCTGTTTCTGTCTCTCTCTCTCTGACTATCTCTCTGTCTCTCTCTCTCTATCTCTATTATCTTTCATCACCCAATCCCTGCCTGCATCCTTCTAAATAGCGTGGCTGAAAGCAATCTGCATCCTCCCACTAACAATGGGTGCGCCTTGAGAATCAGCATACAACAACCTATTGTTTTCCTAAACACAACCCCCTGGCACACCAAGCACCTTTTGGCTTTTCAAACACACACACACTCATCTTACCAAGCTTGCAGGTAATTGATTAGATAAGGCCTGTCATTTTATGTTGGAATGAGAATCCTGGTGAGTTCTATTCATGGTGTTTTTGAAAGTGATGATGAGGAACATGGCAAATAGACAATAGTACCTCCAGCCCTCCATTATACACACACACACACACACCTTCCTGGTAATGTTGCTCCGCGGTTTAGACCCAGCCAAGCAGAAACACACACATTAGGACACATTCACTTTCTCTAACGCATGTACACACACATTCACACACACTCTTCCCACTCACTCACACCCACATAATGAAACACAAACTGTCCGTCAGTCCGTCTCCCTCTCCTTCTTGGTTTAATGGCTGCCCGGCCCTTCCTGTCCCAGCGTTATTTCCAGTCTGGTCAGAGCTGGCTTAATGCATCCAACCAAGAGCTAATGGCACGAAGCTGTTCCCCTGAGTCCACATCATATCCTCCCTGTGAACCATAGACACACTCAGACCAGGGAAGGACAAGGAGAAGAGGTTAGAAGAGGTTGAGATTATGGCTAGGGTTACATTCGCTTGGTCGTGTCGGCATTGGTATTTCTCTCACTCTGTTTCTCAAACTTAGCAACATCACGAAAGATGGACACTTAACGTGTTAGCTTATGCTTATGAAGATGTTGGCTGGGTCCTGGTTAAGGTCTTAATAGTGTCATCAAGGTCAGGATACATGCACGGTCGACAGTCTTGTTGTTTCATGCCAGTCCTGAATCTGCAACAGAGACCAAAAACTGTTGATGATAAAATGGTTCCTAAAAGTATTTTGTCTGTATTTACGAGTGTGTGTGTGTATGAGTGTGTGTGTATGAGTGTTTGTGTGTGCATGTATCAGGCTCAGGAAGGATATCCAGTTTACAATCACTCTCCTAAGGGTCTGTGGGCTTATTGACATTGGTGTGTGTGTATGTCCATGCGAGTATGTCTGTGTGCGTGTGTGTGTTTGAGGTGGTTAAACCTCAGACACAGGAATCCTGGTGCCTAGTGCCTCTGCCCAATCCCCCCCTTTACACACACACACACACACACACACGTCACACACACACACACTCCCTTTGGACCCTGCTGGGGGAAAAGCTGGATCCATTTGCTACAGGGGCGCACTAATTAGCAGCTAGGGCTTCTGGGTAGCAGTGTTTGGTTAAAGGCCTTAGGAGGGGAGGGGGAGGGGCAGGGGGGGGGGGGGCGGTCATAGATTCTGGTTACTGATTCTTGCTCCACCTCTGCCAGCCAGCCAGCCCCACCACTCCACCTCCTCCCTCCTGTCCCGTGTGCCCCTCACACCCCCCTGGTTTACTTATGAGGTTTCAGATCAGTGGTGGCGCCCAGCGGGGCCCGGCGGCCCGCTCGCTCTCAGCTCCAATCACAATGACTGACCCCGACGATAATTGGAAGGCACAAAATGGCGGGCGGGGACGATTGGCGAGCGGCGTGTTTGATCGCTCAATTCATCTGTTTATGCAAATAGAGGGAGGGAGCCAGCCGTGGGTTTAAAAGGCTCAGAGGAAATCACACAAACACACACATGTACACACACACACGTGTTCCCACACACCTTAGCGATCACACATACACACGTTCGTGCCGTTCATCCTCACAGACACAGACCTGACCTCAATAACACCGTGCTGCACTCCTGTCCACACAATCACCCATAACTCCTTGCTGCATGGCAGGGTTGTATTGATCTCCAGGAACGCCGACCAACGTCAGATTAAACATTTATGGCGCCCGCCACGGAGAATACCCACAATGCAACTGGTGTGTGTAAATATGTGTGTGTACCTGGTGAGGGAGGTGAGTGTATGTGTTTGTTTCAGTGCTTGTGTATGTGTGTTATTGCTTCTGACAAGCACACTCGCTCACACACACACACTCCATCTCTCACACACAACACATCACACACACAACACACATCACACACACACAGAAGATAGCGATTGAGTGACGGTGTGTGTGTCCTGTCGCAATGTGTCATTATTAGGAGGGCATAATTATAGATATACTATCATTCATTTTAACTAATTAACTCAATGGTTGATATTTATCCATGAAGGTCATGGAGTGTTCAGAGGGAGAGGAAGAGCTCTATCAACAAGTGGCTTGTGCATCATAGAAGCACCCAGAGTAAGACAGACAGACTAGAAACAGTTAAACTGGAACGGGGAAGATTCTATCTCTTTAGAAAGGGCAAGTACAACGTTTAACAAGCAATTAATGCCACGGAAAGATCAATGTCGAAACCGGCAGCGATAAAATAAATAGACCCTAAATAATTCACTGAGATAACTGTAGGGGTATTATCCAGCTCTGAACCAATCACCTGCTAGATGTCAAGCTCATCTACATACCCTCCCACTGCATCATGGGTAATGAGTGTCGTTGGGCGACTGCAAACAGAGGGGTCAGATGAGGTCACGGCCAATGATCCGATATGTGCTGGTCCACCATTTGATCACACTAACCTTTAGAGAGTGGAAACTCCAACTGACCTTAGAACAGTTCTGGAACAACATCTGTCCAGCAGACCACCTGATGAGCTAGTTTTAGAACATTGTCTGTGTTCATGTGTTCTTTGTAGTCAGTTAGAGAACCTAGATGATATTCTGTAGTAGAGCTGTGTTGACTGTAGAGTATGGATCCTGCTGGTGGTAATTCTGGTGGGAGAGAGAGAAAGTGAGAGAGAGAGAGTTAGAGAGAGTTAGAGAGAGTTAGAGAGAGTTAGAGAGATGGGGTGGAAGCAGGATCCAGTAAAGCTTAGTTTTTTTCAGATAATAGTGACGACATGCCGATTTGTATTCAACACACACACACAAGCTATACAGAGTTATCATTGTGAGAAATACTCACGCTGGAGGACCACCCGCCTCCATTTCTCCCTCCCCCCATCACTCTCTCCATCCCTCCATCTCTCCCCCATCACTCTCTCCATCCCTCCATCTCTCCCCTATCACTCTCTCCATCCCTCCATCTCTCCCCTATCACTCTCTCCATCTCCCCCCATCACTCTCTCCATCCCTCCATCTCTCCCCCATCACTCTCTCCATCTCCCCCCATCACTCTCTCCATCCCTCCATCTCTCCCCCATCACTCTCTCCATCTCTCCCCCATCACTCTCTCCATCTCCCCCCATCACTCTCTCCATCCCTCCATCTCTCCCCCATCACTCTCCATCTCTCCCCATCACTCTCTCCATCCCTCCATCTCTCCCTCCATCCCTCTCTCCACCCCTCTCTCTCACTGTGGTAGTCTCTCCACCCCTCCTCTCTCACTGTGGTAGTCTCTCCACCCCTCCTCTCTCACTGTGGTAGTCTCTCCACCCCTCCTCTCTCTCTGTGGTAGTCTCTCCACCCCTCCTCTCTCTCTGTGGTAGTCTCTCCACCCCTCCTCTCTCTCTGTGGTAGTCTCTCCACCCCTCCTCTCTCACTGTGGTAGTCTCTCCACCCCTCCTCTCTCACTGTGGTAGTCTCTCCACCCCTCCTCTCTCTCTGTGGTAGTCTCTCCACCCCTCCTCTCTCTCTGTGGTAGTGGCTCCAGGTGAGATGAATAGAGGCTGTCACACTCACCCAGACACACCTTGTATGAACTATTAATTATGAGCTGGCAGCAGTGACTCTACACACACATACACACACGCAAACACATACGCACACACACACTTACACATATACAGTCCCACATTCATACATACATACATATATACATACATACATACGCCACATGCTGAAAAAAGTGTGTTGTCTCATTTAACAGGTGGCTTAAAAGGGAGTACTACACAAACAACATACAGGCCCACACACACACACTTGTGTGTCACAAATGTGTGACACAAGTGTCACACATCTGTCTTGCAGGAAATATAATGGCATTTGCAGTATTTAGAAATCCATATTTGATAGCTATCAAACCACAGCGGGTGCTTCCGAGGGTGCTTCCAAATAGTTGGCTTTGTTATCGAGGGCATTGACTTTTAGTCCCAGCAGGAAGTATTGGATGAGGCTGTGGGGCACTTCCTGTTTGATTTCTGATGGATGGATGTTTGAGTGGGAGTATAAATGTATAGACTGCCATGATGTGTGTGTGTGTGTGTGTGTGTGTGTGTGTGTGTGTGTGTGTGTGTGTGTGTGTGTGTGTGTGTGTGTGTGTGTGTGTGTGTGTGTGTGCGAGACAGAGTGAGCTAACTGTGTGTATGCCCTGGTCTCTCTCAACCCCCACAGTAATATGTTTCTCTGTCCTGCAGGCTGAATTCAATCATACTTTGGAGGGAGGGGGGGATTTACCCCTTACTGACCTACACACACCAAACACACACACACACACGTGTAGAGAGAAGGATGTAGAGGGGGAGAGAGAGAGAGAGAGAGAGAGAGGGGGGGGGGGGGGCTCTGTCTCTCTCTTTCTCTGCAGTCTTTCTTGGTGTCTCTCGGCCTCCTTCCTGTCTTCACCGCACAGACACTCCTCTTTGATTCTCACTCCGTCTCCTTGTTTTTAAAACGTGTTATTTATCTCCCATCTCTCCTTCGCTCACACCCACATCAAATGAGCACTCTCACACACAGGCACACTGTGCATGTTTTGTTCGTACTCAACATCTAACCTCCTTTTCTGTATCCCACAACTCTGTGGGAGGCTATATTTGCTCTTGAACAAGGGAATACTCATCATTGTCATCTCTCCCTCCATCCCTCTATCTCTCTGTCCCTCCATCCCCCAAATTCTCCATTGATAGACATGCTTCCTCTCTTCTGTGACAGAAAACTTAATAATTTACGTTCTGTCTCTTGTCGTGAGCCTCTAGCCCCTCCATCCCCCCTCCGTATTCCACCCCTCCTCTCATCATTAGAGAATTTCTCTCGCTGTGTCTTTCATTAGGAACATATGATTTGTCTCTGCTAGTCGTTCTCCAAGAGGAAAAATCCAGGGCCTTAAAACACAGGAGGACACAGAGAAAGAGAGGGGGTGGGATTCTATTAGAAGCTAACTTTACATTGTTACATCTTCTGTACAAAGTGTTCTGTCTAGGCTGTGCCCCAGGTCATAACCAGACACTATTTTGTCTCCTAGCTGTTAGCCTCCTATCCCCTCCACCTCCTAGCTCCTCAGTTATCCAGCCTAGCAGTGGGATTGAACAGGAAGTATGGCGTCTGCCTGCGGTCTAGCCAGCCAATCAGAAGTGTTTAACCGGATGCAGATTGATTGGTCTGTCACCTTTGTTCCACGCCAATATTGATGAAGGGAACAGGTTTCTCTCTTTCTTCTCTACCGCCCTTAATCATTCCATCAGGAATGAGCGCCAGGTCTGAGACAAATCCGCTTACAAAAGGAGAAGAAAGAGAAGGGTGGAAGGGGTGGGGGAGAGAGGAGAGGTGGAGGGGGTGGGGGTGAGGGGGGAGGATGGAGGTGGAGGGAGAGAAAGACAGAGGGTGGGTGTGTGAAAAGGATGGAGGAGGAAGGAGAGAGAGAGAGGGAGGGTGGGTGGGGCTGTACAGGGAGTGCAGGAGAGAGAAGAGAAAGAAATGGGTGGAGGAGCGGGGTGGGGGGGGCTTAATGGCAGATGTTTTTCATCCATCTCTCCTCCTCCCTTGGAACTTCCTCTCCCATGCTCTCTTCTCATACCCCCTCTGGCCTCCCTCTCTCTCCTCTTCCTCCCCCCTCTCTAAACTCCCTCCATCAGGGAGTGTCATGTTACTCCAGCTTTCTCCTCTCAGATTCACAGACAGGCTTTTCTAACTGCTTTTACTGCTGCAGCATCCCTTTCTCACTCACTCACTCTCTCGCTCTCTCTCTCTCTCTCTCTCTCTATCCTCTCTCTTTCCCCTCTGTCTTTCTCTTCTCTCCCTCTCTCTTTCTCACTCTCCTCTCTCTCTCCCTCTCTCTGAAGGAAACCCTACACCCCTGTCCTAGCCTCCACCTCTCCATCCATCCATCTATCTTTCCCTTCCACAGTCTCTCCCTCCATCTCTCTTCAGAACAGTGTGATCCTGTCTTTTCCTACAGAACTGTCAGGCAGACCACATGGCCCCAGCTAGTTTGGCTATGTGTGAGTGTATGTGTGTGTGTGTGGGGGTGTGTGTCTCACAGGCTTTGTTTGAGTGTTTTGATATGAGAAGCCCTATTTGATGCAGCAAAATTACCCAATCTCATAGAACAACAGCAAGAAAAAAAGAGAGGGAGAGAAAGGTGATTGGGGGAGGAGACGGAGTCCAAAGGAATGGTAATATATGCTAATAGGGATGTAGTATTGGTTCTTTCATTGAGAGTGAAACAGACAGGTCCAAACAGCTTCCTGTTTCTGAATCCACAGGAACACAGAGCCGGGGCTGCTACGTGGAAAGCAAAACATGACTCATAATACGATAAAGGCTTTTAAAAATAGTAGAGAGAGAAAATACACTGTAGTGTGTGGGTGTTGGATTCACTCACAAGTAGAAGGTAAAAGGTACATTTGTTTATGTGTGCATGTGTACTTTGTTTTCTGTCTTGATGTGTGTGTGTCAGATGTCTCCTGCAGAGATGGAGCAGGTTCTGAGTGCTCCTCACTACTCTGCTGGACCCCCTTTGGGAATGATTTATAGGCTTGAGTGGACGCACAAGTGTGTGTGTTGTGTTTGTGCACACGTGTGTGTGTTGTGTTTGCGCACACTTGCGTGTTGTGTTTGTGCACACTTGTGTGTGTTGTGTTTGCGCACATGTGTGGGTGTGTGTGCGTGAATGTGTGTCTGAGAAAGAGATTTGTGTAATATCCTTTAGTCGGTTAAAGGCCTCTCTAAATGTGAATCTGTGTTCTCCACATCTCCACCCTGCACTCACACCCTGCTTTTATAATGAGATTATACATCGTCATTGACTGTGTCCGTTCCTGTACATGTGTTTGAGTGTCCAATAAGTGATTACTGAATGGGTCAATGGATCACATAGTGTGCCCACTTATTTATTTATTTACCCTCAAGCTAGTTAGACATTAGACTATTGTGTCTGTAACGACTCATTTATCTCATATACGCTGCCCATGTTCTCTGCCCTTTTCCTCTTCACCTTCTTCTTCCAGCCTACATGTAAATGTAGCCAGCAGGCCAATAACCAGGAGGCTGCTCCAGTAAAACCAGTTGTTGTGTGGGTATCGCTGTTGTGCTTCAGTCTGGTGAATTATTGAACACCTGTGCTAACGCATTGAAATGTCAGACTCTGTCTCTGCCTCTGCCTAGACAGACCGGAGGGGGAGAGAGGGAGGAGAGGAGAGAGGGAGGAGAGGAGAGAGGGAGGAGAGGAGAGAGGGACAGAAACAACAAATGTCATTTCTCTAACTAGGCCTTCGACGTTGCCAAATGCTATTGATTATCTTTTCGATGTTCTCTCTCCATCTCTGAATAATTTATTTTTCCATTATCACCTGGGAAGGGATGGAAGGCTGCTTCTAAAACAGCATGTGACTATATTGCTTTACTATACTACCTGACCATACAATACTACTATACCTCTGTACTGTACTGTACTATTCTACTATACTATACTACTGTACTGTACTACTATACTATACTACTGTACTATGCAATACTACTGTGCTATACTACTGTACTGTACTATACTACTATACTATACTACTTTATTAAAATACTGTACTATACTATACTACTGTGCTATACAACTGTACTATACTATACTACTTTATTACACTACTGTACTATACTATACTAGTATACTGTACTACTGTACTACAATACTATACTATACTGCTGTACTATACTGAGTATATATTGATAGAGCAGGTGATGGGGGTAGAAGAACAGGGATTCAGAGTCAAAAAGAGAGGAATAGGGAGAGAAGGAAAGTCAGCAACAGTATGATGTGTGTGTGGAGGTCAGTAACTGTCTGTGTTTCTGGCACTTTCCACAGCATCATCCTCACTGACTGTTAATTTAAAAAACTCATCTATATTTGGCATTTCACCCCTCCCTCTCTATTTCTCTCTCTTTTTCTCTCGTGCCAACTCGCTTTATTTCCTTTTCTCTATCTGTCTCTCTAATACTCCCTCCATCTATTTCCCTTTCCTCCCTCATTCCATCTCTCCCTCCTCCCTCTCCCTGTTGGGTTAATTGATTTCTCTTCACCTGGTGTTTCCTTGTCTTGTGAGGTCACACACACCAATTATATCTCTCCACAGCTAAACAGATGATCTTTCATCATCTGACAGTCAGGCTCACACATGCATACACACACACCTCCCAATGTGTTGGAGGTCACCCTCCCAGGTTAAGGGAGGGGGTTATGAGGGATGGAGCCTCTTCTTTCATATACAGTCTACCACTTCTTCCTCCTTCCCCTCTTCCTCCTCCCCCTCTCTCTCCTCCCCCTCTTCCTCCTCCCCCTCTCCCTCCTCCCCCTCTCCCTCCTCCCCCTCTTCCTCATCCTCCTCTCTCTCCTCTCACTTTCCCTCCTCCCCCTCTCCTACCTCCCCCTCTCCATCGCGTCTTCCTCCTCCCCCTGCCCTAGTACACCCCCTCCCTCACTATTCCAAGGACCATCTGTACTCAGTCACGGCGTGAAAAGATGGAAAAATGTAATCTATCCTCCTGTCTCAGTGAGAGAGAGACGGGAGATGAAAAGAGGGGATCGGCTGTCGTTTAACCTCAAGTGCTTCCGATTAAACATCAGGCCAGTCTCCAGACCTTCCTCTCTTCTCCTCCTCCTCCTTACTTCTCTCCTCCTGCTCCCTTTTCTCCTCCCTTCTCCTCCTCCTCGCCTCTCCTCGCTTCTCTCTCATCTGTTCTGTTGGTAATGAGGTGCAGGTCTGCTCTGCTTCACACAAACACACACGCTCACACACACACACATTGGTATAAATGGAGACGGAATCTTCTTCATTGTGTGTGACTTCACAGGAAGAGGCTGATTTGAAGTTACCAAATTAGAGTTGTAATGTGTATGTGCTTGTATGTGTGTGTGTATGTGCTTGTGTGTGTGTGTGTGCTTGTGTGTGTGGGACGACACAAGGCGCCAATGGAGAGGTTGGTAGAAATCCCCAGACTCACACATCCTCTCCTCAGCAATTTTGCTTTCTGTGGTGTTCAGAGACACTCTTCACATACACATACCAAGACACACGCACATGTTCAACAATACACACGCACATGTTCTACAACACACATCACACGCACACCAAGTGCAGGCTACATGTGTCTTCTGAGGTCTTATATCACTAAAATACACTACTGCCACTGCTCTCTCACTCCCCCCCCGCCCCATCCTTCTCTTCTCTCTGTTCTCATTCACATATTCCCCAGTCAGGGGGTCGTGTGTGTATGTGTGGCCGTGTTTACATGTGTTTGTGTCCATAATACAGTCGTATTAGAATATTCCATATCTGACCTACCCTTCTCTCTGAGGACAAGCAGGACAACAAGACACGTGACACAAATTCGAATACCTCTCATCCACTAAAGTACCCCCTTCCTCCCTCCCTCCAGGACCCAGAGACAGAGCCACTGCTACAGAATCGTCTACCGCCACATGGAGCGAACTTTGACCCAGGAAGAAGTTAGGGTCGTCCACCGGGCCATTGAACAAGCTGCTGAGCATGAGCTGGGGGTGGAGGGGAGGTACTGACACACACACACACACCCTCCACCAGTATGTGCACTGGGAAGGATTGGGAGACGGGGGGGGGTTCTTTATACACAGTGTTTCCATGTACATTTACTGACCGTGGGTTTCAAATAAACCTCAACATTTGGATCGAGTGGTCGTAGTTGTGTATTTATTCTCCACACTGGAAGGCTGTGGACAGCTGTTTCTACTCCGCCTCATCAGGTGATAACCATGTTTACTTCAGTGATAATACCTTCCCCTGTGTATGTGTGTGCTTGTGGGTGTGTGTGTGTTATACCATCCTCCCTCTCTGCTCTGCCAATGGGCCTGGAACTGCTGTGTGTTTTGAGGGTGTGTTCGTGCGTGTTAATTCCTGATGAGGCTATTTGTGGTTCTTGTCTGTCTAGATGGGCTGGAGGGATCTTCATTATAAGTAATTAAGATGTTATCCGATCACCAACATTGTGCGTAGATGTGAGTGTGTCACATTTTTCTACATTAACAGACCTAACTCTTTACACAGAGCAACATTACATTTACATTTACATTTAGTCATTTAGCAGACACTCTTATCCAGAGCGACTTACAGTGAATACAGGGACATTCCCCCGAGGCAAGCAGGGTGAAGTGCCTTGCCCAAGGACACATCGTCAGTTGGCATGACCGGGAATCGAACTGGCAACCTTCGGATTACTAGCCCGATTCCCTCACCGCTCAGCCACCTGACTCCCATTAGAGAAGGTCTTTCTCTCCCAGCTTCCCCTGGTTTCTCTCTCTTTTCTCTCTCTTTCTGTGACATTTCACTCCCCCTGCTTTTGACTGGCAGGTTAGACAAAACGGAGGATGAGGGAGGCGTGTACAGATTATAGAGAACCCACACACATACACACACACACACATACACACACACACACGTACATCCCTCCAGGGAATATAAATTCAATTTGTGTCTTGATGAGAGAGTGTGTGGAGACTTAATCAGAGAGCAGGGAGATTGAGGCAGGTCCAGCTCTGGACTGAGGCTGGTTCAGAAGCAACACTGTTTTAAATGCTCCAACTGAAAGACATCTTGTTGAAAGAAGTGTTTTAAGATGTGATGGAGGCGTTAACTGACTCATGTTCTTCTAATTAGATTTGTCTTTTTAATTTTTTTATATAATGTCTGGAATCGTCCTTTATCCATTGACCTGCCCTCTGGCTTGCAGTCACACACACATATGCACTGCACAGCCAACATATATATTGGACATTCCATATTCATACAACAATTTTAATCTTCAAATATCACGTTTAGCTTTACCTAAGCAGAGCACTTAGACAAAGTTGTGACAGGTCCCTGATTGGCTGAAATGGGCCTTGATGACCAGAAATTCTAGAGCTTCTGCAAGAAATTAGCAGGAGTGACAGTAGCACCAATGTGTGTGTGTGTGTGTGTCTGGGTGTGTGTGCATGCATGTGTGTGTCTGGGTGTGTGTGCCTGCATGCATATGTGTGTGTGTGTGTCTGGGTGTGTGTTTGTGGGTGGGTTGGTGTGAAGGGGGGGCTATGGTCACTAGTGAGCTCCATCCAGTCCGCTCCAGTTCACATGAGTCTGTAGCTTTGCTGGTTTAAGAACTCTGTTGATCTACTAAGTTGTAAAGCCGTACGTGCGCACGTATCCATGTGTGTTTTATCATGAGTTTTCCCTGCAGTATATAAATCGTCCACATTGAAGTTGCATTCCTATATTCCTCTCTTCCCCCCTCTAACTTTTTCTGTCTATCTCAATCCCTTTTACTTACTTTCTGTGTGTCTTCCTTTTCATCTCTTCCTTTCTGCATTCTTTCTCCATCTCTCCATCCTGTCTCATTGATCTTGGTCATTTGTTCTGGACATGCTTCTGGACATGCTCAAACAAACCAGTCATTGGCTCAGAGCACAGGGCAAACATCCAGTCAGGATGTCCCATGCATCAGCCAATCAAACAGCCGTATTTTCTTCTCAAAGGGCATAGCTGTCAGCCAGCATACACTCATCACTTATCCTCCTCTTCACCCTTTCCTCTTCCTCTCTGCCTCTGTCTATCTCTATATTTGGGTGTGTCAGGTTCATGATAATGTGTTATGATAGAAAAAGAGAGAGACGAAGTGATAAAGAGTGTGTATGTGTGTGTATGTCTGTGTGTTTACTTGTGTATTTCTTGCCTGTCTGACCACATCCAGAGGTGACTTCTCTTCTGTGAATCTGCTCTAGAATTCTGTCAGGCTAGAGTTACTGAGACAAACAGACACACAGACAGATAGGTAGATGTAAAGAGTGTGTTTCACCAGAGGTGTTAAGTGAAGTCAGTGTCGTCACAACATACACACACACACCTTCAGCATGCTCAGCCATGTCTGTGTTTCACACATGAGGTGTATGTGTGTGTGTGTGAGAGAGAGAGCTAGACAGTGGTGGGGGCTATAGAGGGGGAGGTATCTGATAAAGAGATAGAGAGACAGAAGTCCTACTAGATGAAGAAAAAGAAAGAGCCGTCTAAGTTGAAGTTGTTGAAGGCCTTTACACACAAGACACTTAACACTCTTTCTCATGTACACACCAACACTCACACTCTCGCACCTACTCACACACAAGCATTCTTCTTCTCACATATACACACACATCTACAGCCCCCCCAAAAAACATTCTCTCTCATATACACACCCAAACACACCTATATGCACATAAACACACTGCTAAACAAACACACACTCTCAGGGACAGAGAAACACAGGTCGCCTGTGAGAAACCTGGCGGGTAATCCAGACACAAAGGAATGACTTAACCTTGCAACGCTCTGCCTTCTGGGAGCTGCCTCCAAACGCCCGTGGACCAGAGGGGATTCTGGGTAGGGATCGGCATGGAGAGAGAACTGCGCCAATCAGGAGCGGTTACCATGGTAATTCTTTGCAGTATCTTTTTTTTCTGCCTGTTTTCTCAGAGAGTTGGAGAGAGTAGCTGACAGAGGAGAATGGATGTTAGACCCTCATAGCTGGTGTTAAACCACTCAACAATCACACTATACTTCCCTTATTATTTGATGTAGTCTATTCTGCAGCTGCAGTGTTCCTGTCTACTACTGTATCTGTTATATGATAGTTAGCTGCTGTCATATTGGATCCAGTTCAGTGACTCGCTGAGAAGATTACATCATGCTAGTCTTAGCAGCAAGAAACCCTTCTAATGAAAATCTGGACCTCCCCATATTTCATATATTGTGGCCTGTAATTGACAAGCACACACTATCCGATACTGACTAACACACACAATTACACACACACCATCACACAGTATGCGCATGCAACAGTAAAGGGATTAAACGTGGTTGTGTAGGAGACAGGTATTATACAGTGTGACAGAGTAGTGATGGATCAGCAAGCCAGTAGGAGCTGACTTGTACCACACAGTGGTGCTTCTCACAGGAGCTAATTCTCCAGTCTGAATGTAGGTGATGAAAAGATGAGACGCTTTACAACAAAGTGTGTGTGTGTGTGTGAACGTGCATGGTGGTGCTGGGTCTGTGTTACTTTAGAAAATTCAGGGCAGGTATTTATAGAAGCATCACACTTTACACTGAGCAACATCAGAGGAGGTCCCTCCTCTCTCTCTCTCTCTCTCTCTCTCTATCTCTCTCCCTCCCTCACGCCCTCCCTCCCTCAATCTATCTGTCTCTCGTATCCTCTTCACCTCTCCTTCTCCCTTTCTCTCTCGGTTGCTTGCACTCTCCCTCCCTTTCTCTCCATCTTTCTCCTTGCCTCCCTCTCTCCTCTCTCTCTCTCTCTCTCTCTCTCTCTCTCTCCGTCCCTCCCTCTGACAGATCGAGATGAAGATGTTTCAGCGCTGGAACACTTGAGGAATCCCAGATCAAACACAGACGATGGAAAAGACCATCGCCCTGTAGCTCTGCTTCCTCACTCTCTCTCTCTCTTTCTAAATGCCTCTCTCTATTTCTGTCCCTCTCACCATCTCCCTCTCTCTCTGTCCCTCTCTCTGTCCCTCTCTCTTTTACTCTCACGCTATAGTTTCTGTTTTAAGTTTGCTGTATTTCCTTCCTCCTGTCCGTTAAGTCCCCTCGTCCTGCAGTAAGGGTTCTCTTGTTTTGTTGTGTTGTCCCATTTCTCCCCCTCACTCTCATCCAACCAATCAGGTGTCCTTCCACGACTGGCCTGTCATCCGTCATCATTCGTGTACCTTTTCCCGACCAATCGACCATCTGTCCGTCAGAACGGGTGCCACTCCATGTGTTTGTCGATCTGTTTGGTTAGGTTGCTTGGACCTTTTACTAATTACTTTTCTCTTGCACCATTCACAGTTTCCTTGTTCGCTTGTGCCGAGGATTTGCTTGTTGAGTAATAAATATTCTTACAATATTCTTCTGTATATTTGTACTGCAACACATCCACGTTTTTGCCAGACTCGTATTCTGGCAACACAAACTCTTCTCCTGTCTGGCCCCCCAATGGTGGAATCAACTCCCCACCTCAATCAGGGACACTGACTGTCTCCCCACCTTCAAGAAAATGCTCAAGACGCACTTGTTCCGGGAGTACAACGGCACTTAGGAATGCTTGGCTGGACCTGATGTTTCCTGAAGGATCACAATGACTCGTATTGAGAGACTTGTTGCTCTTATTAGTTAGTTGTAACGGTTTCAAATTCTTGTACTCGCTGTGAAATATTTTACTGTTGATTGTTTTTTCTACAGGTACACTCTTGCACTCTTGTGGGGAGTTTCATGTTTTTCAATTGTAACTTGTTTAACTGCATGCTCTTATGGTTCTTCCCTTTGGCACTTATTTGGTTTTCCACAATGTATGCTTCGTGTTTTGGCTGCTCGCAATGTTTGGGGCTATCTCGTTGTTATGATCAGTGACCTATGCTCTTTTGTAAAGCTCTCTCTTGGAAGTCGCTTTGGATTAAAGCGTGGGAAGGAGAACCATGGGGAATAACATTCTCAGATGGGGACTTGCTTGACCTTGTATTCCAGTGCCTTTGCCTCCCACTTTGGTCCTTTCCTCGGCTGATCCTTCAACCTAAGCCACATTTTGGCAGCTCGCCACACCCAGCCAATGGTACCGACCAGTCTTGACAAGCTACTGATCCTCTTCACATCCAAGATAAAGCACATTAAATTTAAATGTATTCTGTTAGGCCCTAACACTGTCTATTCCCTTTCTTTCAGTCCCTTTCTCTATCACCCTCCATCTATCTCTCTTAGCAGGATGAAGGTGACACAGTGTTCACTCTCTGCTGGGTTCATGTATTACAGATGGGATTTAAGAGATTAATATAACCAGCCCTAGCTAAATTAAAGTGGGTTTTTGATCACCAAAGATGTTAATCAATGAGTATAACTTGACATGGTAGCGACAAATCTCTAGACGATGTCTCAGTCTGTGGTCCCTCTTCAGATCTGACAGCAGCTGATTAGAATGTTCTAGTGGAACTGGGCTTTAGTAACAACGTGGCTCCATGGTATGACTTCTTCCTTTTCTACCGACTCTCCTCCCTCGACCTTCCTGGGGGTTCCATTCTGGCTCTTCCTACTTCTAGAAACATGTCCACCAACCCCACATGGCTCCTGCCTCCTACACCAACAGAAAAGGAGCAGTCCGACAGCACGGGCGTTGTTTTCACTGAGGAGTGAGTTGGACCAATTCAATCTCATAACACTCATAATAATAACATTTATAACAGTATATTTTATAAAGTGCTCCACTGTGGGGTTCACACAGTGTTTTACACCAGCCCTGTACATATATTTTAATCAGCGATGTGTCTTTCTGTCAGGCAGTATGCAGAGACACATCTGGGTCCTGAGAGAATCCTGGGAAGTCTACTCTTAGTAGTAATGATTTAGAATATCTGGCAGTTGACTAGTGTGTGTGTCAGAGTAGGCCTATGTGCAATAAAGGGAGAGAAAGAATGAGGACAGATATGTTTACATGTACAGTATAAAGAGAGAGACAGAAACAGAGAAACAAAGTTGTGTTGGCAAGAAGGAAAGAGGGAGCTAGCCTTAATGACTCAGGGAATCTCTGAAGTGTGCAGGGGAACAGAGAGGGGAGGAGGATGAGTGTTGAGTTTGGCATTAATCAAGCATTCAGTGGCGTCAGGCTGCTCTCAGGCTACTCTCCAGGCTCCTCCACCCCTCCACCCCTCCCCTCCACCCTGCCCCCACCCCCAGACTCCTCAGGTCAACACGTCCTCCACGCTCATCCCTCACTGGCTCGGGGGTTGAGGGGGGGGAGTAGGGGGGGGGGGGGGGACTGAAGAGCAAGAAGAAATAAAAAAGAAAAGAAGAGAAAGAAAGTAAGGACAAAGACAGAGAGAGGACGGGAAATAATAAAGGAGGGAACTGTTACAGGACAGGGACTACAGTTCTTTTATCCAATTTCTTTGGCAGAAGGAGAAGAGAAAGAGAAGGAGAAAGGAATAACAGAGAGGGAAAAATTAGTGAGAGGCCGAACGAGTGGGGCGAGTAATAGAAATAGAGTGAGAGAAGGAGAGAGACGGTGTGTGAGAGAGAGAGAGAGAGAGAGAGAGAGAGAGAGAGAGAGAGAGAGAGAGAGAGAGAGAAAGAGAGAGAGAGAGAGAGAGAAAGAGAGAGAGAAAGAGAGAAAGAAAGAAAGAGAGATGGAGGTGAAAAAGATGGAGAGAGATGGTGTGTCTGTAGAGACGGAGCAGGGTGGAGGTGAGCAGGGGGGTGGTGAGCAGGGTGGAGGTGAGCAGGGTGTTGGGGATCAGGGTGGTGATGAGCAGGGTGGAGGTGAGCAGGGTGTTGGGGATTAGGGTGGTGATCAGCAGGGTGGAGGTGAGCAGGGTGTTGGGGATCAGGGTGGTGATGAGCAGGGTGGAGGTGAGCAGGGTGTTGGGGATCAGGGTGGTGATGAGCAGGGTGGAGGTGAGCAGGGTGTTGGGGATCAGGGTGGTGATGAGCAGGGTGGAGGTGAGCAGGGTGTTGGGGAGCAGGGTGGGAACAGTGTATTTCTATGTGTACCAGCCAAACATCCTAGTACAGCTCTCTAATGAAATGATATGTTGATAGATAACCTAACAGGACAGCAATCATGGCATAGTCTAGACAGACCATATAGACCAGGTCTAATTTCATTAACACACCATGTAATCTAATTCTTCCAGATTAGGATTAGATGAAATATTATGAATTCTACATCCCTGCTATTTCTTTCTCTCTACCATCACCATTTGGAACTGGGTATATATTCTGTGTGCGAGTGTTTGTGTACATTTACACCTCTCCACACATACACACACACGTGGTTCAGAGTTGCTGACCAAGCATGTGCACTCAGCATTATTTAAAGATAGTTGTTCCAATATGTTGCGTTGGTCAAACCTGGACAATGTTCTCCCAGACCAAAATGTGTCTGTGTATGTGTGTAGGGGGGGGATCTATGGAGTCTTAAAAGTGCTGTGCAGGCATGTGTGTTATTAGAGGGTCCTTCACAGATGTTACAGTGATTGATTCCATCATTTATTGTCTATGGGCGGAATATAATAAAATCATTATCACACTCCCCAGGCCAACTGCACTGCCCAGTGCTGGAGTACTTCATCTCTCTAGCTTTCTTTTACTTTATCTTTTTTTCTCTCTGTCTTTCACTCTTTAACTCTATTTTTATTTCCCTCTCTCTTTTCAATTTAAAATTGCTTTATTGGGATGACAATTTACAGTGGCAGTGCATTAGCCAAACTAACAACTGAATACCATTTAAAATGACACACTTGAAAGAACAACAAATAAAACGATTTATTGGAATTAGAAAACAGTATCAGAAAAAGTAACTTCTCTCCCATTCAAATAGTTTCTCTCAAACACAACAAATCATCCCTTTTTTCCATGTCTTGTATCTCCCATTCTCTCTCCCTCTCTTTCTTGGTTACTCTGCCTTGCCCTCTCTCTTTCTCTCTCTCTGAAAGGTTATTGAGGTCTGGAAGGCCTTTTTCGTTGGTGTAAAGCCTACATACAAGGGCGTAGGTTTGGTTTAAACATCTGGGTGACTAATATCCCACTACCCTTGCTCTGCCGCTAATTATTGGGGGTCGTTTCAATGGCCTCTTAGCATTGGTAGGGGCATGTCCCTGCTGCCCACCTATGGGCCTACATCTATGCCCACACAACCCGTGTGAATAAATCAGTGAATTCTAACTTCCTTCCATCTTCACCCATATCCCTTCACATCTCATTACACTGGAAGAACCGAACATTGTAACAACTGATGTTAGCGGAGAACTTCTGTTCAACGTGTTTTCAGAGCATTGTAGCCTACTTTGCAGTCGCTTCAGTTTAGAGATGCCCATGCTCCTGTCCTAGTTCATTGTGACCAGAGAGGTCACATAGGCCTACATTGGATTTCATCAGATGAAAGTAAAATTGTGCCCTGTGCAGTAAAAGACAGAAAGCCAAGTCCCTCGGTGTCTCGCCCAGAAGCTGTCGCTAAAGGGTCCAACTGTTTCGCCGCCAAAGCCAGCAATGAAAAATGACGGTGGTGGTTGAAGGTGGATTTGTCCTCGTGTTCGGGACCGTTCTTCCTGTCTATGTGTTCTCTTCCGAGTCTTTTGAATCACCGTTTTGACATTGGAGTGGGTAGTCTACAGCAGAAATAGCTTTCTTCTTATATCTTTATTACACATACCCTAGCTGTTTCTTTCTCACTGTATCTGCTTTCAGAAGCTATTTCTTACTTCTGTGGGAGTTAATGACGGCTTTACGCAATCCTCTGTTCTCAGCATTATATCATGTTTAGATGCATTCTGTAGCTCAGACGGATACCATTTGGCCTTATATTGGATTACATTAGCCTGTGTCGGTTTCTGAAAGCAACATTTTGAGGTAGGCCTATCTATGAATGATTGGGAGCAACCTAATCTGAATCCCATCCGTAAAATCCAACATTTTAAAAATAACAATAATGGGCTGTGGACCCATTGATGAACGAACATTCAGGGAAATTAAGTTTTTTTTGTTTTACAATTTGTACGTTTTTGAGTTAAAAGTGTTTGTAATACCCATGGTTGCATTAATTAACGGTCTACATTTGGATTAGACCTATATCGCCCAAAAGAATAGTTTCAGAATGAATAATAGACTATTTATCTAGGCTATTAGCCGCCGTTAAAATGTAATTGGTCTTATCTGCAAATGTGGCCGTTTCAGCCATTAGACTGTGCCAAATGTCACCAATGTAGGCCTGCCTTACGGTCTCATAAATGCTATGATGCGGGCTGGATACGGAATTTGATCAAATGTATATAGGCCTATCAATCGTTTGTTAACGTATTGTCTTCATTTTGAACAGCCAAATCAGCAGATTCGCGAAAGCTGGCACCTACAAGACAGTCTGAGAGTGTTTCCCTGTGACCGGTGAGGCTACGGGGGAAGCTCTGAACGGAATGGGTCTCAAGGGAACCGCTAGGGCGGCATACATTTTTAATGAGGTGTTCGCGGGAAAGCACTGCCTATTTTACCGGCGATAATAGCGCGTCTCAATCATTTCTGTGTTTTGTTTTAGTCTAGTATTTGTGCCGTGACCATTAGATAACCAAGGAATGGGCAAAGGTGCCATATCAAATAGACTAGGCTATACATTGACAACCATAATTTCTAAATCCTAATGTTTTATAAAAATAGCAGCCTATACCCGCATTTAGAAATAGACTTTTTAGATTTATGGGGGGAATGTTTCTAACAGATCAGGACAGAGAGGGCTGTGTGCAGGCAGAACAAAAGCCAGCTTGTGGCTTTTTTTTCTTGGAAAGGAATAGTGAAACACAGACACCCATATTAATGCAGAAACACGCATTTCAAATCACATCAGTCTTTCCCCGAAGGGAACACACCCGCAAATGAGCCGCCTTTTGATGAAACCTGAACGCAATATTCGTTTCCAAATGTTTCGTCTCCTTCGCACATTTAATTTACATAGGCCTATGTTCCAAGGTCAAAGGAAAATTCTAGACGCCATATCCAACTTAATTTTTTGCTAAACAACCCATGTAGGCTAATTTTACCAAAGCCCGTAAGGCAGTCTCTCTCTCTACGTGGTCAGCATGCACTGATGCTGTGAAGCCCATTAATGAATGATGTAGTCGGTATCACGCTGGGTATGACCTACATTAAAGTATAGGCTATCTAAATAGCCTAGTGAAAACATTCGTTTTCAAAGTATTGTCCCAATATTTTCTAGCAGACATTATAGACGGGGTTTGCCCTCAGATTGAAATGCTGCGGTCCTTCTACTGATCAATATGAAGTGACTAGATCCCGAGGATGCACCCTTATTAATAATGAAACAACACGCCTGCGCTCGATAATGTGTGTGTGTAAGATGATGGGAGGTGGAGGAGGAGGGGAGAGGGTGCAGACTGCGCATGCGCCAGTCTGTCTCCCAACGTACTGGAAAGGGTGCCTTCTCCTTCATGAATAATAATAATGAATAATGCCACTTGCACGTGCACCTCTCAGGACACCACGCACGCACATGCACTAATACACAAGCACCAACACGCATTTCAGCAAGAAAACGAATATACACTGTCTATTTCCATTCGTTTTTGCAAGTGTTAATTTGTTAAAATCAAAACCACACAGTTATTTTCAAACATTAACCATTTTATTTAATATTATTTATCATTCGTATTCTCAATATAGGCTACCTGTATAATAATCTGTTTTTAAAACTGTTTGGGATAAAGTATAATTTTCTTAAAATCATTTGATATACATAATAGTCTCTCTTTTTTTTTATCTTAGATGATTTGAAATAGTCCGTTTTTTTATATGCAACATCCCCTTTAACGAACAAACTAACAAACAAACGGACAAAAACAGAATACACGTCTCAGAAGGCAGTGGAGCATGGTCAATGCCTTGGCAACATTAAATAAAGCTAGCAAAAAACTCACTTGTATATCCAGCTATAAAGATTCTGCGTTTTGTTGTAGGCTATTGTCGTGCTACTGTAATAGGACTGATGACATGTGGGTCCCACAGTGCTTCTCTAAATTGGGTTATTCTTTCATGAAAAACATACTGATGCTAAATCCTACAATGCGCTTTAATTATCTGGCAACAGTCATATTTCAATTTCCAGCCATTGTTTCCAACTTTACTTAAACCTCGTTGAAGATGTCGTATTGCCATAGTTTTCACCTGAAATCTCCTCACTCTAAAACTGCTTCTGAGGTTCCTTATGGGTTCCCGTAGATGTGGACTTTCTTTATTCTAGGGTGACGTATAGGCTATTGTAAGTTACAACTATAGGCTATATACTGGGATATATAGCCTATAGTTATCCTAGGAAACTACACGCATCAGATCAACAAGCACCAAATACATTTATACTTGGCTCGATAAGGTATTATTTTGGGAAAATAAAAACGAATAAAGAAAAGTCAGAAGTGGAGTCTAGAACGTTAATAGCCTGGACTTGTATGTTGCTTGTATGTTCTCGCTGATCTCGTTTAGGTAAACGTAGTGTCGCGTTAGAGGCTACAGTATGAGCAACTTGCAATCACCTGTGATAACTGTGATGTTTCTATGTCTAGGCTTCTATATTAATTATTTATAGCTGACTTTAATGCTATGTAATTCCACTATCGTAACCGGGTGGACATCCATCAAAATGTCATCAGCATTTCAACTTAACACCTGCTAAATATTTAATGTAGCCTAACTGACCCCGAGGTCAGAGGAATATGGCGGACCGCGCGCCGCTCCTGAAGACGACCGGCCAATGTCTCTGGCAAAATCAAGTCGCCTTCCCCGGGTGAAGAATACAAATCCATTCAGGTGTAGATTTGAATTCAAACGTCTTTTTTTATGTCTTGTTGTATTGTTATCTTGATAGCTAGCACTCGTTTTTCTTGATTTTCTTCTTCTTATTTGTTTATTTGTTTATTTTGTCGCTTTTACTTTTGTATGTTTTTCTTAAAATGCAAGCCAAGTCACTAGGGCGGAAAGTGCCGTTAGGAGCAGGGTGAGGCCACGGGGAGCGGTGGATTTCGGCGCTCCATTACCGCCTCCACAGAGTTCAAACAAGCTCCCGCGGAACTCGAGGTTTCTGGACTCCTTCTTCAGTTTTTCCCAGAGGTCTGTCGCTCCTTCATGGCAGTCTGCTAGCGCGGTGGTGGCGCAGGAGTGGAAGTCGTCCCAGTATCTGGAGAGAAGGGGGGATGGAGCAGGCGTCAGTGAGACTATAAGTGAATTTCCAAGCTTTAGGGCAAAAGTGTAAATACATGCAGTGTTGTTGGATAAAGACAAATAAAATGGAATGTATTATGAGGACATAATGTTTTAGTTATTTTTCGTATAACGAACATCCAGCCTATGTATAAGGCTTTTACAATCCAATGACAATGTCCATCCTTCTCCATGACTCTCACAAACACAAACACACACACACACACTCACACAACCCAGGCCGGTGTCACACTAGTCTTACAATAAGCCAAGCCAAGTTGACGCATGCTCCTCCACCCATCCTTCCCTTGCAACCAGCAGTTATTTTACACAGCAGGGGACTTGAGGCAGGGGGTTGGGGTGCATGTGCAAGGCAGGCGAGAGGGAGGCAAAAAGAGAATAGGGCAGGCTAGGTGACATGGGACTGTGGTGGTCTCAGTGATACAGATTGAACATGTGATGAACAGTTTTCTATTGATGTCATCTCCAGCCCAATGGCTCCTCCGCTCCAAGAATATATTCCCTTGCGCATGCATTCACGGCACACCCACCGGTGCATGCACGCTGTCTCCCCCGGATCTGGCTCCATATCTAATCCAATCTAGACTATTGATGTTGACCCCTGAACTCAGCCTTGTCGATGGTATATCTCATTGCAATTAACGGGTATGTGTGTGTGAAAGGGTGGAGTGGGAGGGCACATTAACGCGCCCCTCCTGCTATACCGCACCTCGAGACTGTTGTGATGGAGCTGTCGAATTAAACTGGAGGCCCTCGTGCCATCTGGCGCACAGTGGTTCTCGTCTGTCTACCCCCTCCCCATTTCTTCCTCGTTACGTTTTTAAATTAAGGCAAGGGTTTCTAAGAACATTTAAAATTCTGTTCTGAGGTGTGGGGTTTCTCCTGAAATCAATTTTCCCATAATCCAGATTTTGTTTCACATGTTTGTAGATCAGTAATTTTTTTTAGGGTAACCCCATTGGAACAGGGACACAGAGAAAGATAAAGAGAGGACTATTTTTGGAAGAAGGGGGGAGAGGTGAAAACCATCAATGTAACATACGTGCAGATCGTCTGTAAATTCTCCTTCTCCTCGAGCTCCTGCGGGTAGCTGGCCATGTTGTCGCCCAGTTGAAGCAGGCAGTTGGAGAAGCCCTTAAACACTGTATCACATCTCCCCGTGGCTCGCACTGCTTGCAGCAGGTAAGCTGAAGAGTAGCAAGAGGAAAAATATTTTAAAAAAACGTTCTCGTTAGATAATGTTTGTAGCTATAGGCCGATAATAAAGTAGACCATAGAATTTATTTTTCTGATAATCTGACATTGTTTTATGTATTATTTTTCCTTAATTCATTTAATGGTTTTTATGCTTGTTAAAATAGGTATATTCCACGGCATATATACTTAGTTCACCACATCGGCCATTCAGAAGTGTTTTGTAGGTTTGCGAGATGCCTGCCTGCTGGCGTACTTCCTTGCACCACGACAGAGTGGAACAGTCACAAAGAAGATGAGGTAATGCGCGCGCTTCTAATCAGGACCACGAGCGTGGAAAATGGGGGTGTGTTCCAGCCATTTGCATGGCTTTTTAGGCGCGCGCGTGTGTGTTATGTGTGAAGGGGCGTGGTTTCTCGTGGTGCTGCTTTGGGTAATTCAGACCTATTAAAAGGCGTCGTCCGTGTTTTATATATAATTCATCTAATAGAGAAAATGACAGGCTTGTTAACGCTGCCCCCCACTCCCTCCTCCATCTGACCCCACGAGCCCTGTCTCCAGTTTGCCAGGAGTGGGAAGTACGTGAGTATCCGCGGTTCGTTAGTCAGGAGATTCGGTCAATTGATCAGTTGTTACAAGACCATGTGGTTCCCGGTCGGTCGATCGGTCACAGAACCACACACCGTGTAAGATACACAGTTGTTTATCACGGCAAAATGAGATGACATGCAACCAGAGACCGTTTTTCGTTAGATTGATCACTGGACTGCAGCTGTAACCGTATGAATTGTGTAGGAATAAGGCTGTGTGACAAGCCAGCGTAAAAAATAAAATTAATTGAATTTGGTTTTTAAATGTGCATTCAAAAGCCTGCTGCCTAGCCTATTTAATGATTGCGGGACGGTATCCCAACCAAAGCTTTACATTCATCCTTACCGTCATGTGGGTCAGCCGCTCAAAAATCCTGTTTAACCTAGCTGTCAGCAAAGAATGGGTCGCGGAATATAAACTAAGACAAGGTCACCGTCAAAATGTGTGAAATGGAAAAATGTAAAGACGTTGGAATTTAAAATGTAGCAAATCTTCTTTACTATAGAGCACGAGCACTGAGGCATACTGAATGAGGGCTCGAGCGGGAAGCTCTCACTCACAGCCTAGATAGCTTTGTCTTTATGGTATAACGACCTTCTTATTCGTTCGCTATGAGATTTTGCAAGACAGCACTGTAAAAATATCAAATAATCAAATAAAGGTTTTACCTCAAAGCGTGGTGTCAGTGTACAATGATTGGTATCGAACAGGCAACACAATTCACAAGGGTATTCAATCATTTAACAACATAATATACCACCTAATCATGTCGAAAGAAGTGCCTGAAAAACTTGAGCAGAAAGGGCAGGCCAAGGGAATATTCTACTCTACCAAAAAGAAAAACCTTTAGGACTATCCATGAGACCACTTTCTATTCAATTATGTTCTATTCGACTAGGTAACCTTGACTAAAGTTTTAACCTAATTTAAAAAATAAACTTCTGACCATGTTATAGGTTATGGAATCTTAACACTTGCAGCAGGTAAACCGTAAAACAGAGGTGAAGCCCTCCAAGTGAGTGAAATGAGGACAGTGCCGTTGAGAACAAGTCCTCACACGTGTTACACGCACATCCATGCCTCCAGCTCAGCCCGCAGTGGATGCTGCTGCTACTTAATAAAGCCTGCTGGAACAGTCACACCCCCTCTCAGTCCGCAGCCACACACAAATGCTACTACGCATTCCGCCCTAAAGGTCCTCTACACGCACCACAGAAAATAGGACTAGAGAATCAGGTAGTAGGCTACCGTTCGGACGAACCAGTCAAATTCAACCCAGAGGGGATAAGAGCATTTACAACAATCAAACGGTACCGTTTATAATAGCCGATAGGCTAATAGGCAACGTCCTAGGCCAACTCTCGTTTGATATTGTTGCCTTGTGAAAAGATAAAACCAATAATTGGGGAACTTGGACTTGGAACACTGGATAACGTGACACGCATAGCCTAGTTTTAAAATAGCCAAGTAGCCTAAATAAGATTACGATCATTTCTTCGTTTTAAATTACGCATAATTAGTTTTTCTCTGATTAAAACGACATTACGACATTTCCTTAAGAAATAGCCTATGGATTAATATTCAACACCATTTTAATGATACATTACATATAGGCCTATTCGATACGCTTAATTCGTTAGTTTTCTCCAACAAATATGCTGATTTGATATGTAGCCTATGCTACCATATAGTTAGGCTATATATAGCGAACGGATGCACCGATAGCCTAACTCACAATTTTCCATCAGTTCTTTCACAATTTTTTATTAAATTATTTTTACTGACATTTTTCGTTCTTATTTAAGATCCAAGGAAAACATTCCTACTTGAATCAAATCGGCGGGGCTGGGGGGTTCTCCTATAAATGCTCCTCGGTTTGAAAGATGTAGACTAAATGATTTAAAATGCCCCAGCTACCAGCAGCAGCAACGGATTCCACGAGCAGCACCTTTCTCTATCAACAGCGCTCACGTTATCCAATGAAAACGGAAAACAACAGTAGCCTATGTTATTTATAATTATATCTCTAGAAATTATAGCGCATAGCCTACAATGTTCATTTTTACTGTTTTCACAGAAGCATTTAGAATTGTATAATTGTATAATATTTCTCAGACATTATGGAGATATAAGCTACGGCACCCTCACGCTATAGGCTAAGTAGCCTAACATTATTTATTGAAGCCCATTCCCGAGTGTTTGTTCTACTGGACTTTCAGTAGCTACACTAGGACTAACCTATGCAGTAGAAATAGACCAAGGATTAAATCATTTTTTCATTGATTGGAATTTATATTGTTTTACAAACGTTACTTTTTTGCAAAAATTATACAAGATATGTGCTAGACGCAAACACCTTGTTGCTAAATTATTACAATTTGGCACAATAATAACGATAAATCGTTATCCTATAGCACGTAATGGAACACAATATAAAACAGACTACAGGAATTAGACCACTGCTGGTAATTAGCCTACAAGGCGGGGAGGACCGGGGAAGTAAAGGATGCAACTCACCCAAGTGGACAGCTATAATCAGGGAGATGCACCTGCCAGACCGGGTCAATCCCATCCTACGGTCGGTAAAACCATTGGCATCTGCAGATCTTTAAAAACTTGAACGGAAAAACTATGTAGGAGTCTGGTTGTCACACATAGCCATCAACTTCCGAAGAGATTCCGTTACCGGGTTCCGTGTTTTTTGTGCTCCAGCGTTGCCTTTTTACGCACACGACCGGGTGGATAGGAGTGAAATGGTGCACCCCGTAAAGTGAGGGCGGTGATGCCTCGTTTTTTCTGCTCCCGAACTCTCTCTCTCTTTCACGCCCACATACCATGCTTGACGTAAAAGTGACTGTTGGACTCCCCCTCTCTCCATTTTCTCATTTGCTAGACAGGGCTAGTCCCCCCCTCCCCTCCTTCCCTCCTCCTTCTCCCCCGCTGCTACTCTCCCCTCCTCCTCCTTTTCTCGTACCGACTGTCATTAGAACTATGCGGTGATACCGGCATCTGGGTCACGGGCGCACGTGAACGCCCCTAGACCACACCAACCGTTCATGTCTGGAGAGGTGAGAGTGCGTGTGGTGACCACTTATCTGGGTTCTTAAATGCCACATTCCCTCGTTCGAGTTATTGATCAAGCGTAATCCACAGGGAAATACATTTGAGATTTTTTTCAGGATTATTTAGGCAGTATAAACGAATGAAACAAGATGATGCGATGGTGAATTGTGTTGATTTACCCTACATTTCTAGCCCGGTCCAAAACTATTCGGTTCTAGATAGCTAATCCATGGCCTAAACTGTGACCTTGTGTAAATACAAACGGAATCTGATTATACACAGAGAAAATAGACAGCCAATAGACAGACAGCAAGATTTCTTATGATAGAAGCTTCTTAGAAAAGTGTTGAGAGTAGACTATTCTGGCTTTTACCCAGCGCTCCTGAAGCGTCACTGAATACCCGAGACTGGCGGTCATTCGATACCCTCTCAGTCTGTTTTAGACGTAGTGTTTTTCAAAATGATATATTTTGTCCTTTATCTGAATGAAAATGTTGACATTTAAAGTCTCCCTCGACATTCACGCCCGTAGCCACACACCAGACACATCAGTGCTAGTTCGCATTGTAAATGTGAGGTTTATATCCCCCTCCCTATATGGATAGAGTTCAAACGTCCAACCTTTCTTCCTCGAGATTAAAATGGGCTCAGTGACGAAATTCAATCATTTAAAATTCAGTCGAAGACGAAAGGTGTCTTAAGAGGTGTGCGTGTGTGAGGGAGAGAAACCGAGAGACATGAGCGTCAGTCTAACATGAATTAATGGTAGACCATGGAAGAAGCTAGAATACCATTATATTTTCTCCCCCCAAAATAAAGGATCTTGCCCCTTCCCCTGCTGCTGACGTCAGCGGTATTTAGTAGCGAGCCAATGAGTTTTACTTCTCCCAGTGCCAGACCCGCGACGCACCGAGCAGAATATTAAAAAGTTTCCCCGAGGCGCTCGCGCTGTGAGGGAGAATCCTCTTACAGTGCGAACAGTGGACAGCGGCTAGAACCCCTCTCAGCCGCGCCGCGCGTGCACCACGCTGCTGAGTAATTGAGTCCCTAGACAGTTCATTTTGAGACCGGAGACTGCGCTGTAATGTGTTTAATGAAGACTGTATCGAAGAAAAATCGTCCACACCGCTCCTAGAGCGGGCGTCCGTGATCAGAACTTTAGGTGTTCTGATGTGCGATGTTATTTGACCTTGTTGAGAACTAGCGCTTTGCCCAATAACCTTCCGCAATTGCATCTCCATAATCCCAAAAAGCAACAGAGACACAGAACATCAGTAAGGTTATTAGTAGGCCTAGGCTATCATCAAATTTTGGGCGTAGGCCTACAGGCAGGTCGATACAAGGTGGGTGCAGTAGACGGCCGTAGAGGCCTGCAACTTGCAGCCCCCGGCTGCTATTATGCTATGGTTCTCACCCTCGTCTTCCTATCTGGCTGGAATGTTCGAGAACGATGTCCCACAGTACTACACTAGAGGCGAGGGAAGACAAGACGTCACCAGTTGGAGAAAATTCATGAATGAGGGTTTCGGTTGGTTGGTTTTGCGTACTGGGGAAGGTCTGACTGCGGTATTGCTCATCCCCATTGATAAACTGATGTCTTGTCGCCTCCTGGTGGTGTATGTCTGTAATTACATAATCACACTTCGGACAACCATTTGAAGATATTAGTTGCAAAAATGGCCACAAATAAAGATAGTTTTTTACGATAATTTATCTTCTCTTTTTGCCCACATCAGTTACATACCCCCCCCCCCCCCACACACACACACTCAGATTGGAATCTGTGCAGTATGGATCATGGGACCTTGAAGACATTGGTCACTCAAACTAACATAACCACACACCCATACACACACTTACAGATACATACACAACAGTCTGTCACACTAAGTCAAACACTCACACAAACGCACATACTCTGCCAGCCTGACACGTTAACACATACAGTAGTTTCTACTTTGTCACTGTCAATTGCAGATGGTGTCCTCTGATGTCCTCCATAGAAAAGCCTAAATCGAGTGTGAGATGTGTCAACTTACATCTCTGATTTCTCCATGTTTGACTGGATGAGGATGACCTGCCAGCAGAACGCCAGTCACATGGTCCTTATTTACTGTAGGAACCCCTCATCTCAGCAGAAACAGTGCAAGAGAAATGCTGACAGCCCACTAAACTATGGCTGGTGTATTGATGCTGCTGAGATGAGATGAGGGCCAGATTGTAATGTTTCCCAGAGTCACAGAGCAGGCTTGGGATCTGTTTAGATCACAGCCAGTGAGGCTGAGATGACATAATCCTGGGTCAGTTTATACTCTGACAATTAAAACCCCTCTGTATATCCAGCAGCAGGTCTATCTGACCCAGGCAGGAAGTGTCAAGAGTGTGAAATTCTCTGTGTTCTAGAATGAGGAACTGTACTATGTCACTGTGACCAGATACCCTGTTGTAGCCATGGCGACCCAGATGTACTGTAGAGCATACAAAAGCTAAGGATTAGCATGATAACAACCGCAACAAAAATCAAAGATATGTAACAGTTCTCTAACAAAGAAGACAATAAGAACCATAAGAAGATCATAACAGTGGAGCAGTCATGTTCTGTATGGTGAATCAGAGCAGAGTGGACATATTCGATGTAGACATGTCGTACATATGTGGAAAAGTACTTGAGCACCCCTTTAAAATGACTGGAATTTCTACCTCAACTTCCTATTCAATGGGGGGCATGGTCAGTGTGTGTGTGTGTGTGTGTGTGTGTGTGTGTGCGTGTGTGTGTGTGTGTGTGTGTGTGTGTGAATGAGGAACTATCTGGGGTTTATAAATCCTTGGTTGGAAGTCTGTGGATCACCATTGGAGTGCCTCAGGGATTCCAGCTGCTTCATCTCTTCCTCAGAACAACCCAACAGGTGAGTGGGAATCCTCAGTCCTCTTCTGAGCTTGTAAACAACACACTCTGAACCAACTTTGGGCAGAATTAATCTGGTATTTTTTCTTGAAAAGTAATCAAAAACTTTCAGTTAATATCTCATCAAGATTTTATCGACCACACAATTCTCTGTCACTAACTTTCTATCCTTCTCTCTTTCCACCCTCAGTCTCTTCCACTCTTCCTCCATTCACCACCTCGCCCCACCCCTCTCTACATAACGGTGTCAGGACCTGTTACTGCCACTTCACCATGAGTATTTGTGCCAATACCATGCTGGTGCCCACCGTGACCCATGCTGGGCGTTACAGCACACCACGTCCCCGCTGTAATGCTGAGTTCCACCACATACAGGAGTTTGTACCCTTTGGTGGCAAGGAAGGAGAAGAGGATCCTACACTAGTTTCAGATGGTAGGGAAAAAAGAAATGCGTTTGTGCATGTGTGACAGCATGTTCCATCACCCCTCAGAACTGCTGACCTCATAACACCTCTTCATCTTCCATTCCTATGGCCCTCCATTCCTCTATTCGTCCAATCTTTCATCTATCCCCCCCTTCAATTCTGCATCTCTCATTCTTCTATGCTTAATGCCACCATCCATATTTTGCTCCACTGTGTCTAAGAGAGATTCCTCAGTTCAACACTTCGCTGCAGCTCAACCCCATTGGCTTTCTGAGTGGCAAGAAAGAGTTCTTCTCACTGCGGCCCTCTGGGAAATGAGAGCTGGAGGGGCAGCAGTGTGTTTGTGCTGTGGGCAGGGCTTTGGGATCTGCAGCTACAGTCATTGAACTGCCCATCTGACAAACTGGAGCACACACACAGGTTTCTGAGAGAGTTAAGTTTAAATTAATGTGTGTGTGTTAGACATTTCCAGACTTTACGTGGTCACGGTGGACATGTTGCAGAAGAGCAACAAGGTGGAGCACCACACCGCCATGTACGATTCCCCCCAGCTCATCATACGCAGGGGACAGGAGTTCTTCGTATCCGTGACGTTCAATCGACCCCTGAGCCCCACTGATAAGTTCCACCTGGAGTTCATGATTGGTGAGCTGCTCCAGGTGTAGTTGTTCAGCATTAAAATGAAATTATATGGGTGTTTCTGCTGTTTAGTAAGAGGACATGTAGATAATGAGAATGATTAACTAATTTGTGTTTGATTTGTCTCATGGGTGACACATGTAAGATTCATCCATTGGTTTTCTGCACTGGAAAATAGAACTCCAGGTAGATTTGTCCAGTACTGATTTGTAGTTAGACTACAAATTGCATAAGTTGTTTGAGTAGAAATATATGTGTTTACATTGTACAGAATGCTGAATGATTGTTAAACAAAGATGTCAGACCAATACCAGCCAAGCGCTGAATTCACAGGTGCTGATGGGTGTTGTCTTATCTCCAAAGGGAGACTGCTAATGACTCCAGCTTGTCTGTAAAGATGTAAATGTCAAGAGCTCCTCCGCTTCCCCCCCTTTCATCCTTCTGCCCCCCTCCTCCATCTCCTCTCCACCCAACTCCCCTCCTCTTCTTCCACCTTCCCATTCCCAGGTGCCAACCCCACAGTCAGTAAAGAATCCATGATTGTGGTGCCATTTGACGGGAGCCCCGGGGGGTCATGGACAGGTCGGAGGGTAAATAAGCAAGGTGCCATGGTGACAATGGGCATCACTCCAAATCCAAAAGCGCTGGTCGGAAAGTTCCAGAGCTGCGTGGCCATCTTGATCCCCAGTGGAATCATCCGGACCAAACGGGACCCCAGCACTGACCTCTACCTGCTGTTCAACGCCTGGTGCCCTGGTCAGTACAGCTGAAGTTGTGGTGGTGGGTTAAGAAGTGGGTATCCTCAGTGGTGTAGTTTAGTAAGAAGTAGTGGGTATGATGTTTCTCCACTGTTCATCTTAAAGTGGACATAAATGCAAATCACGTAGACTAAACTCTCATAGCAAATGTTCTGAAATGACCTTGTGGTGATTAAGATGTTGGAACTATATAGTTGTAGACTGTGTGTCCATGAATGAAGAGTACTGACTCTAATCCTGGACTGTGTGTGTGTGTGCTCTCCTTAGATGATGAAGTGTTTGTAAACAACGATACAGACAGGAATGAGTATGTGCTGAATGATTATGGAGTCTTATACATGGGAAATGTTGATGCTGTGTCTCACAGAATGTGGCTCTATGGTCAGGTATATACACACACACACACACACACACACACACACACACACACACACACACACACACACACACACACACACACATACACTTATGCAGTTTCTCCAGACACACACAACTACACACCCACAAGCATGACACAAGCTCCCTGTGTGTGTTCCAGTTTGAGCGTGGAGTGCTGGATGCCTGCATCTACATCCTGGATGCATGTAATATGCCTATTGACAACAGAGGCAGCAGCATCTACATCAGCAGGCAGGCCTCGGCCATGGTGAGTCAGCACTGGAACATCATACATGGAACATTTTCTTTTAACTTATTTCACATATTACCTTTGTATTACGGCTACTTTGTTTATCTTGACATGACTTAACGTTGCTTTACCAGATGTAATTCTGTAAATGCTCTGGTACTAGGTATTTGTTGTACGACACACTTGATCAAATGTGACAAAAGTTTTTCTTTTTACAAAACATTACATGTAGATTAACTCAGAGGATGATGATGGGGTAATAGTGGGACGATGGGACGAAGACTACTCTCTGGGCACGGCTCCTGATCTGTGGACAGGCAGCACACAGATTCTGCTGAAGTACGCCAGCACACGCACACCTGTCCGCTATGGGCAGTGCTGGGTCTTTGCAGGAGTGTTCAACAGCTGTGAGTGGACAACCTACACTCAAATGAACTCAGAAACACACAAACGCACACACATCAACAAGTATATACACAGAAACACTCAGAGCTCTCCTTATCCAATCCCCCCCCCCCCCCCCCCCCCCCCCCCCCCCAGTCCTGCGCTGTCTGGGAATTCCATCCAGGGTCGTTACAAACTACGGCTCTGCCCACGACAATGATGGCAAAATAAAGATTGACGTCATCTTCCTCCCAAATGGAGAACGTGACAAAGTCACAGACTCCATCTGGTAGGTCCATCACGCTGTCAATCAGCAATGCATCAACCAATGATTATGGGACACAGGAAGCAAAAGTATTTTGAAGGTGCTGGCTCTCCATTTGTTCTTTGTTGTACTCTGCTCTGCTCCTCTCAACTCCATACTTGATTCTATTCTGTTCTGTTCTATTCTAGGAACTACCATTGCTGGAATGAGGCGTACATGAGCAGGAGTGATCTGCCTGCAGGTCTAGGAGGCTGGCAGGTAGTGGACGCCACTCCACAGGAGACAGGCAGTGGTAGGACACCCCCCCCCCACACACACACACACTTACAAACACACAGAGACACAAACACACACACACACACACACTACTGAGTTGTATAAGTAGCTCTTGTGTTGGTGTGTTTGTGTGTAACTCGCAGGATATTATTGTTGTGGGCCAGCATCAGTCAAGGCCGTCAAGGAGGGTCAGGTCTCTTATCCCTTCGACATGAAGTTTGTCTTCGCTGAGGTGAGGAACAGTCCCTAAACATGGAGACATTACAAATAGGACAAACAAGAAAACCTTTGATGTTTCTCCCTCTCTGCTCTCCTTTCTCCCTCCCCAACAGGTTGCCAGTTATGTGGTGTTCCAAAAGCGTGACGAATCTGGAGTTTTGACCCCCTTCCACACAGACAAAACCAGTGTGGGAAAGTTGGTCCTCACCAAGTCTGTGGACAGTGACGAGCCAGCTGACATCACAAATACATACAAGTACCCTGTTGCAGAGGAGATTCGAGGTTTTAAAACTGCGGGTGCAAAGGGTAGTGAATAATTCTTTTTTGCTTGCAAAAACATGCTCAAAATTAATACTAGATCTTAAACTTTAAAATATACCATTAGAGTACAAAAAACCATGATAGAAAATACAACTCTGACATCACTTAAAAATGTTCTAAAAACATTTAATCTGGTTTTTACATTAATTTGAAAATGTTAATTTTTTCATCCTAGCAGTAGGGGGTGCAAATGTACCCCATGCACCCGCGGTAAAATCGCCTATGCCCTGTTGGTATGTGGCATGACTGATGTTCATACACACACACACCCTCTCTGACTTGTCCCTCTCCTCAGTAGGCATCAGTCATGATGAACCCACCAGTGTTCTGGGAGAGGACTTGGAGAGCGACAACCCTGAGCTTCCAGGAACCACAGTGACAGCGTCCATCCTGGTCAACCAAGTCCGGCTGGAGCAGGACTTCACCTTGGTTATTGAGTTTACCAACCTGGGGGGGGTCGAGCTCAAGATACAGGTGGGATGTACTGCACAAATGTGAATAAATGTACGTGTATAGTATGTATTTGTATGTAAACGTGTGTGTGCATTGTGTATATTTGTGTGTATAAAACATTGTCTCCATCCTTTTGTTTGTTTGTTCATTCATCAATCCATCCCTGCTTTCATCCAACAAACCATCCATCCACCCATCCCAGGCCAACCTGTCTGGCAGCGTGGCCTTTTATACTGGAGTGCCGTCAGAAAAGTTCAAAGACGAAAACGTAGACGTCACCGTCAGTCCATACACGAGTGAGTGTGAGGCCCTCTGAGTGTGTGTGTGTCAGAGAGAGATTGAGATGATATACATGGACAAAAACCTTCATCTCCTCCTCCTCTCCCCTCGTCCTGCTGTTCTCCTCCAGCTGAGCGTGTCTTGGTGAATGTGTTGGCGGTGGAGTACATGCCCAACATCAACTTTCAGTCCAACCTCTACTTCACTTTGGTGGGACGCACAACCGACAACCAGGACTTCGCTACTGTGAAGGTCCTCACTCTGCAGGTCCCTACTCTCAGCATTGAGGTCAGTACACACACACACACTCTCTCATTTTCTGTTTCTCTCTGGCTCCCTCTCTCTTTTCTCTAACCCCCACCCCACTCCCACCCCTTTGCTCCCTTTCTTTCACACAAACATTGTGACAAAGGTGTATTGTGGGTTCCCAGGTGAGCGAACCCCCCCATCTGGGTCAGGTGACGTATGTCACAGTCAGCTTCACCAATCCCTTCACCTTCTCTCTGGACGACGTCTCCATCAGCTGTGAGGGATCTGGCCTCCTGGACTTCAAAATCAAGCAGTACAGGTGACCCCCCCCCCCCCCTCACACACACAGTCGCCAGACATACAACACACATCTTCCTAGAATTTTTTTCAGCACTGTGAACGCTGTCTGTGTGTGTGTGTGTGAGCAGTGTGATTGCTCCCAACGACACTATCACCTGGGTCGAGTCGTGCTGTCCGAAGCGAACAGGAAAAAGTCGCCTCTGCGCCTTTCTGGACTGCAACAAGCTCAGACGTGTCAGCGGGATCCTGGACGTTCTCATCTTACCCTGATTGGCTTGGCAGGAGAAGACCCGCCTACTTGCCCCTTTACCGGTCCTTCACCAATCAACAGAGAGCAAGGAATGCGAAGCCCAAGTAGCACATGTTTTTTTTGTTGTATTCTATTTCCTTGGAATGGCTCCTGCACTTTTAATCCGCAAAATAACTAATTTCAAGTCA
This sequence comes from Osmerus mordax, assembly GCF_038355195.1. Taxonomy (NCBI): domain Eukaryota; kingdom Metazoa; phylum Chordata; class Actinopteri; order Osmeriformes; family Osmeridae; genus Osmerus; species Osmerus mordax. Next base: position 12,981,145 of record NC_090064.1, read on the forward strand.
CATGTTCCCCATTCAAATTTAAATTAACCTGTGGAGGCTATATTGAAAACTACTTTCAGGTTTTGAAAAATGATCTGTCTTTGAAAACAATGCAAACCAAATATTTTATCTTCATAAAATCTTGATAATTTCATAACCTATCTGATCAAATGCTTCTCCTATTATTCTATTTTAGATCTTATGAATCTGTGTTTGAAAACATTTTAAGAGAAATGGCAAGATCTGTCAAAACCAGTAGAAACCTTGGTCTCTGACATAATCATTTTCTTTATCTTCTGTTTTGTTTCTATTATTAATATTTGTTTTAGTAAAAGCTTTGCTCAGCCAATTATGATCAATAAAACATTTATAAAATCATGACACTGCCGTGTTACTCTGTTGCTTTTTTGTTGAAAACTGTCAGTGGCCAAAGAGTAGCAGCAGTAGAGGGAAATGAACACTATGGGGAAGATGACTGAAAGCGTGTGTGTGAATGTGTGTGTGGTTGGTGTGTGTGTGGTGGAGGGGGGGGGGGGGTTCAGAGGAATACGGCCCAGTGAGCATGAGGAAGATGTTGGCTTCCGAACAACAGGTACTTATTTCAGCTTCAGCCATTTTGTTAATCTGTTGGTGAAACAGTCAGTATTTGTTCTAAAATACATCTGATAAACAGGGTGGGTCTAGGAGCAAATCCTGCTGTGCAGAATTAAACCATATTGGAGTGATCCATGGCTTCTTCACTTTGTGCAATCACCTTCTGCTAAAGGTGATTGATGAAGCTTATATTTTCATGTTGTTGCCCTTCTGCCTGTACCTGTACACAACCCATCAATAAAATACATGATGCTGATTTCTCAATGACAGCTTTGCTCCAAATGTAACACTGACCTCTGTGCAACATACACACAGTGTTACACATGCATCGTATGAATGTGAATTAATGTTGGTGAATGAATGTTGGTGGTGGTCGGAGGGGCCGTAGGCACTGACTGGTAGCCGTGCCTCTGTCAGTCTGCCCCAGGGCAGCTATGACTACAGTTGTAGCTTACCACCACCGATTTGAATGTGTCTGAATGAATACTGGACTCTGTAAAGCGACCCTTGAGTACTTTGAGTATTAGAAAGCGCTATATAAGATCAATAAATTAATTACATTTGTGTGAATACAATGCCCCTCAGGCCAAGATGCATACCTGCAAGTCCCCATTTCTGCCACTAAAGGGCTCCTGCTCACTCTCCAAGCACCATGTGGAACAGAGGAGGAAGGCCCAAGTTTGGGATCTCCCACAATGCACCCTCAACCCTCCTTCTTCCAGGGAATAAATCTTTCGTCCACCCCATAAGATCTGATCTAGCTATGAATGGATAGGTGTGAGATGCGTAGAGACAAACAGGCTTCCACCTGTCCTGTCATGCAGGATCAGATTTCCTTCAAGGATGGATTATACTTTGTCCCTGAGGATGACCTGCCAGCAGGATGCCAGTCACATGGTCCTTATTTAGTGTAGGAACCCCTCATCTCAGCAGAAACAGAGCAAGAGAAATGCTGACAGCTTATTACATTTTACATTACATTTAGTCATTTAGCAGACGCTCTTATCCAGAGCGACTTACAGTAAGTACAGGGACATTCCCCCGAGGCAAGAAAGGTGAAGTGCCTTGCCCAAGGACACAACGTCAGTTGGCATGACCAGGAATCGAACTGGCAACCTTCGGATTACTAGCCCGATTCCCTCACCGCTCAGCCACCTGACTCCCTAAAACTATGGCTGGTGTTTTGATGCTGCTGAGGGGGCCTTGAGATGAGGGCCAGATTTTAATGTTTCCCAGAGTCACAGAGCAGGCTTTGGATCTGTTTAGATCACAGCCATTGAGGCTGAGATGACATGATCCTGGGTCAGTTTATACTCTGACAATTAAAACCCCTCTGTATATCCAGCAGCAGAAGGTCTGTCTGACCCAGGCAGGAAGTGTCAAGAGAGTGAAGCTCTCTGTTTTCTAGAATAAGGAACTGTACTATGTCACTGTGACCAGATATCCTACTGTAGCCATGGCGACCAAGATGTACTGTGGAGCAGCTATTCCCAACCTCAGGGCCGCTGCTACGGTGATACAGGTGGGCCACCAAACAATGAAAACAGTATGAACAATTTATAAATATCAGAATAATAAGTCAGGTCAACAACGTCCGGTAGCGGGCTTTAAGTTAGTTCTCAAACAAAAAATGCTGTCTTCCCAAAATGACAGTCAACGATGTACATAGGATTCTATGTTACTGCCCTTCAAGCAAAAGCGAAAAGGGGTTAAAGTTGTACGTTTTGAGCTACATCGACAATTAAAAAGGTAAAGTTGATCTAACTCACACAGTAAAAGTAGCTAGCTAGACTAGCTCTAGCTATCTAGGATTTGAGGCGTGAGGATTTGACGTTAGCTAGGCTAAATAGCTAGCTAACAATTTTTTGCAACATTATAATTTACCTAATTATTTGTCAGCTTGCTTGCTGGTCAGTAATGTTAACTCATGTAAATAATTGGTCTGTCATATTTGTTCCCAATGGATAATGTAATGTTGTCTCTAACAAAAATCTGGAAACGGGAGAGATCTCTGTGAGGGCGAGCTGTTATCGGTCAATGAAAAAAACGAGAAGCCAAGCAATAGCTAAGGGTAAACAACCCTTTCTGGTTATTACAAGTCAACTTTATAACTTCACCGGAAGTTCTAGACCTGGCCTGGCCGTGGTAGTTAGCTACGCAGGTTACCTCTCTATGCTAACAGCAGTGGCGAAAATGTGCTAGCAACTTTGGGGGGGACAATTATATGATATAGGGACATTTTCTCAAGAGCAATTCATGAGGGGGACACCAAAATTACTGCTGTAACACTGCACATTAAAGAAGCGGCACTGTGTCCATAATCAGCAAAGCGCTTTCATTGCGTATTATTAATATTATTGAAATTACATTTATGTTTACAGTGATTTATTGGGGGGGACAAATACAAACAGTGTACAGTATGTAAAAGCTAAGGATTAAAATGATAACAACTGTAATAAACATCAAAGAAATGTAACAGTTCTCTAACAAAGAAGATGATAACAAATACTCTCTATTTAGCAGACAGCTTTATTTAACATACATTTGTGGATAAGCTGATTTTCATTCTTTGGCAGATAAACACAGAACCTTGAGGAACACCCAGTTCCAGAGCTAAATGACTTCATACCAAAGTATTTAAATCCTCCACCATTAAATTAGATCAATAGTGTGGAAATAAAATCATAGATTTGTGAAGAATTAGACCTACTGTGGAAAATCATCTGCGAGTCACTTGGATTGTACGTTGTGACAAAATGGACATCTGGTCATATTGTGAGATTCAAAGACTGTAATGATTTGATGTAATAATTTATAAACCTTTTAAAATGACTGTGCTTCTCATTCAAAGTCAGGGCCACTTCAAGTTAATCCCAGTCAGCACTTTCTACCTCACTTCCTCTTCAATGGAGGACATGGTCAGTGTGTGTGTGTGTGTGTGTGTGTGTGTGTGTGTGTGTGTGTGTGTGTGTGAATGAGGAACTATCTGGGGTTTATAAATCCTTGGTTGGAAGTCTGTGGATCACCATTGGAGTGCCTCAGGGATTCCAGCTGCTTCATCTCTTCCTCAGAACAACCCAACAGGTGAGTGGGAATCCTCAGTCCTCTTCTGAGCTTGTAAACAACACACTCTGAACCAACTTTGGGCAGAATTAATCTGGTATTTTTTCTTGAAAAGTAATCGAAAACTTTCAGTTAATATCTCATCAAGATCTTATCGACCGCACAATTCTCTGTCACTCACTTTCTCTCCTCTCTTTCCACCCTCAGTCTCTTTCACTCTTCCTCCACTCACCACCTCGCCCCACCCCTCTCTACATAGCGGTGTCAGGACCTGTTACTGCCACTTCACCATGAGTATTGTCAATACTGTGCTGGTGCCCGCCGTGACCCATGCTGGGCGTTTCAGCACACCACGTCCCCGCTGTAATGCTGAGTTCCACGACATACAGGAGTTTGTACCCTTTGGTGGCAAGGAAGGAGAAGAGGATCCTACACTAGTTTCAGATGGTAGGGAAAAAAGAAATGTGTTTGTGCATGTGTGACAGCATGTTCCATCACCCCTCAGAACTGCTGACCTCATAACACCTCTTCATCTTCCATCCCTATGGCCCTCCATCCCTCTATTTTTACAATCTTGCATCCATCCCTTCTTCCCTTCAATGCTGTATCTCTCATTCTTCTATGCTTCATGCCACCATCCATATTTTGCTCCACTGTGTCTAAGAGAGATTCCTCAGTTCAATACTTTACTGCAGCTCAACCCCATTGGCTTTCTGGGTGGCAAGAAAGAGTTCTTCTCACTGCGGTCCTCTGGGAAGTGAGAGCTGAGGGGCAGCAGTGTGTTTGTGCTGTGGGCAGGGCTTTGGGATCTGCAGCTACTGTCATGGAACTGCCCATCTGACAAACTGGAGCACACACACAGGTTTCTGAGAGAGTTAAGTTTAAATTAATGTGTGTTTGCGTGTGTTAGACATTTCCAGCCTCAACGTGGTCACAGTGGACATGTTGCAGCAGAGCAACAAGGTGGAGCATCAAACCGCCATGTACGATTCCCCCCAGCTCATCATACGCAGGGGACAGGAGTTCTTGGTATCCGTGACGTTCAATCGACTCCTGAGCCCCACCGATAAGTTACAGCTGGAGTTCATGATTGGTGAGCTGCTCCAGGTGTAGTTGTTCAGCATTAAAAGGACATTATGTGGGTGTTTCTGCTTTTCTGCTGGTTAGTAAGAGGACATGTAGATAATGAGAATCATTAACTCATGTGTGTTTGATTTGTCTCATGGGTGACACATGTAAGATTCATCCATTGGTTTTCTGCACTGGAAAAGAGAAATCAAACTTACTCCAAGTAGATTTGTCCAGTACTGATTTGTAGTTAGGCTACAATTTGCATAAGTTGTTTGAGTAGAAATATATGTGTTTACATTATACAGAATGCTGAATGGTTGTTAGATAAAGATGTCAGACCGATACCAGCCAAGCGCTGAATTCACAGGTGCTGATGTGTGTTGTCTTATCTCCAAAGGGAGACTGCTAATGACTCCAGCTTGTCTGTAAAGATGTAAATGTCAAGAGCTCCTCCGCTTCCCCCCCTTTCATCCTTCTTCTGCCCCCCTCCTCCATCTCCTCTCCACCCAACTCCCCTCCTCTTCTCTCACCTTCCCATTCCCAGGTGCCAACCCCACAGTCAGTAAAGAATCCATGATTGTGGTGCCATTTGACGGGAGCCCCGGGGGGTCATGGACAGGTCGGAGGGTGAATGAGCAAGGTGCTATGGTGACACTGGGAATCACTCCAAATCCAAAAGCGCTGGTCGGAAAGTTCCAGAGCTGCGTGGCCATCTTGATCCCCAGTGGAATCATCCGGACCAAACGGGACCCCAGCACTGACCTCTACCTGCTGTTCAACGCCTGGTGCCCTGGTCAGTACAGCTGAAGTTGTGGTGGTGGGTTAAGAAGTGGGTATCCTCAGTGGTGTAGTTTAGTAAGAAGTAGTGGGTATGATGTTTCTCCACTGTTCATCTTACAGTGGACATAAATGCAAATCACGTAGACTAAACTCTCACAGCAAATGTTCTGAAATGACCTTGTGGTGATTAAGATGTTGCAACTATATAGTTGTATATAGTGAACGACTATGTGTCCATGAATGAAGAGTACTGACTCTAATCCTGGACTGTGTGTGTGCTCTCCTTAGATGATGAAGTGTTTCTGAACAACGATACAGACAGGAAGGAGTATGTACTGAATGATCATGGAGTCATATACCAGGGAGACGCTGATGCAATGTCGAACAGAACGTGGCTCTACGGTCAGGTATATACACACATAAACACATACACACACACGTATGCAATTGCCCCAGACACACGCAAATACACACCCACAAGCATGACACAAGCTCCCTGTGTGTGTTCCAGTTTGAGCGTGGAGTGCTGGATGCCTGCATCTACATCCTGGATGCATGTAATATGCCTATTGACAACAGAGGCAGCAGCATCTACATCACCAGGCAGGCCTCGGCCATGGTGAGTCAGCACTGGAACATCATACATGGAACATTTTCTTTTAACTTATTTAACATATTACCTTTGTATTACTGCTACTTTGTTTATCTTGACATGACTTAACGTTGCTTTACCAGATGTAGTTCTGTAAATGCTCTGGTACTAGGTATTTGTTGTACGACACACTTGATCAAATGTGACAAAAGTTTTTCTTTTTACAAAACATTACATGTAGATTAACTCAGAGGATGATGATGGGGTAATAGTGGGACGATGGGACGAAGACTACTCTCTGGGCACGTCTCCTAATCTGTGGACAGGCAGCACACAGATTCTGCTGAAGTATGCCAGCACACGCACACCTGTCCGCTATGGGCAGTGCTGGGTCTTTGCAGGAGTGTTCAACAGCTGTGAGTGGACAACTTACACTCAAATGAACTCAGAAACACACACACACACACACATCACAAGTATACACATAGACAGAGAAACCCTCAAAGCTCTCCTTATCCAATCCCCCCCCCCCCCCCCCCCAGTCCTGCGTTGTCTGGGAATCCCATCCAGGGTCATTACAAACTATGGCTCCGCCCACGACAATGACGGCAACATGAAAATTGACCTCATCTTCCTCCCCGATGGACAACCTGACAAATTCAACACAAGGGACTCCATCTGGTAGGTCCATCACTCTGTCAATCAGCCATGCATCAACCAAAGATAATAGGACACAGGAAGCAAAAGTATTTTGAAAGTGCTGGCTCTCCATTTTTTCTTTGTTCTATTCTGCTCTGCTCATCTCTTCTCCATACTGGATTCTATTCTGTTCTACTCTAGGAACTTCCATTGCTGGAATGAGGCGTACATGAGCAGGAGTGATCTGCCTGCAGGTCTAGGAGGCTGGCAGGTAGTGGACGCCACTCCACAGGAGACAAGCGGCGGTAGGACACCCCCCCCACACACACACACTTACAAACACACAGAGACACAAAGACACACACAGGTGCACCAACATTCAAACAAACACACACACACACTTCTGAGGTGTATAAGTGGACGAAACTATTATTTTGGTGTGTTTTTGTGTAACTCGCAGGATATTTTCGTTGTGGGCCAGCATCAGTCAAGGCCGTCAAGGAGGGTCAGGTCTCTTATCCCTTTGACATGAAGTTTGTCTTCGCTGAGGTGAGGAACAGTCCCTAAACGTGGAGACATTACAAATAGGACAAACAAGAAAACCTTTGAGGATGTTTCTCCCTCTCTGCTCTCCTTTCTCCCTCCCCAACAGGTTGCCAGTGATGTGGTGTTCCAAAAGCGTGACAAATCTGGAGTTTTGACCCCCTTCTACACAGACAAAACCAGTGTGGGAAAGTTGATCCTCACCAAGTCTGTGGGCAGTGATGCACCAGCTGACATCACAAATACATACAAGAACCCTGTTGGTACGTGGCATGACTGATGCGACACCCAGATGTTCATACACACACACACCCTCTCTGACTTGTCCCTGTCCTCAGTAGGCATCAGTCATGATGAACCCACCAGTGTTCTGGGAGAGGACTTGGAGAGCGACAACCCTGAGCTTCCAGGAACCACAGTGACAGCGTCCATCCTGGTCAACCAAGTCCGGCTGGAGCAGGACTTCACCTTGGTTATTGAGTTTACCAACCTGGGGGGGGTCGAGCTCAAGATACAGGTGGGATGTACTGCACAAATGTGAATAAATGTACGTGTATAGTATGTATTTGTATGTAAACGTGTGTGTGCATTGTGTATATTTGTGTGTACAAAACATTGTCTCCATCCTTTTGTTTGTTTGTTCATTCATCAATCCATCCCTGCTTTCATCCAACAAACCATCCATCCACCCATCCCAGGCCAACCTGTCTGGCAGCGTGGCCTTTTATACTGGAGTGCCGTCAGAAAAGTTCAAAGACGAAAACGTAGACGTCACCGTCAGTCCACACACGAGTGAGTGTGAGGCCCTCTGAGTGTGTGTGTCAGAGAGAGATTGAGATGATATACATGGACAAAAACCTTCATCTCCTCCTCTCCCTCCTCTCCCCTCGTCCTGCTGTTCTCCTCCAGCTGAGCGTGTCTTGGTGAATGTGTTGGCGATGGATTACATGCCCAACATCAACTCTCAGTCCATCCTCTACTTCACTTTGGTGGGACGCACCACCGACAACCAGGACTTCGCTACTGTGAAGGTCCTCACTCTGCAGGTCCCTACTCTCAGCATTGAGGTCAGTACACACACACACACTCTCTCATTTTCTGTTTCTCTCTGGCTCCCTCTCTCTTTTCTCTAACCCCCACCCCACTCCCACCCCTTTGCTCCCTTTCTTTCACACAAACATTGTGACAAAGGTGTATTGTGGGTTCCCAGGTGAGCGAACCCCCCCATCTGGGTCAGGTGACGTATGTCACAGTCAGCTTCACCAATCCCTTCACCTTCTCTCTGGACGACGTCTCCATCAGCTGTGAGGGATCTGGCCTCCTGGACTTCAAAATCAAGCAGTACAGGTGACCCCCCCCCCCACACACACACACACACACACACAGTCGCCAGACATACAACACACATCTTCGTAGACATTGTTTCAGCACTGTGAACGCTGTGTGTGTGTGTGTGTGTGCGCGCAGTGTGATCGCTCCCAACGACACTATCACCTGGGTCGAGTCGTGCTATCCAAAGCGAACAGGGAAAAGTCGCCTCTGCGCTTTTCTGGACTGCAACAAGCTCAGCCGTGTCAGCGGGATCCTGGACGTTCTCATCCAACCCTGATTGGCTTGGCAGGAGAAGACCCGCCCACTTGCCCCTTTACCCCCTTTACCCACCAATCAACAGAGAGCAAGGAATGCAATGCCCAAGTAGCGCATGTTATTTTTGTTGTCGATTCTATTTCCTTGGAATGAAAATACGCAAAACAACTCATTTCAAGTCACATGCTCCCCATTCAAATTTAAATTAACCTGTGGAGGCTATATTGAAAACTACTTTCAGGTTTTGAAAAATAATCTGTCTTTGAAAACAATGCAAACCAAATAATTTAGCTTCATAAAATCTTGATCATTTCTTTATCATTTCACAACCTATCTGATCAAATGCTTGTCCTATTATTCTCTTTTAGAATTTGAAACTAATATGTTTAGACAGTGAAAATTATACTCTTCTATTTCCAAATATGAATCTGTGTTTGAAAACATTTGAAGAGAAATGGCAAGATCTGTCAAAACCAGTAGAAACCTTGGTCTCTTACATAATCATTTTCTTTATCTTCTGTTTTGTTTCTATTATTAATATTTGTTTTAGTAAAAGCTTTGCTCAGCCAATTATGATCAATAAAGCATTCATAAAATCATGACACTGCCGTGTTACTCTGCTGCTTTTTTGTTGAAAACTGTCAGTGGCCAAAGAGTAGCAGCAGTAGAGGGCAATGAACACTATGGGGAAGATGAATGAAAGCGTGTGTGTGTGAATGTGTGTGTGGTTGGTGTGTGTGTGGTGGAGGGGGGGGGTTCAGAGGAATACGGGCCAGTGAGCATGAGGGAGATGTTGGCTTCCGAACAACAGGTACTTATTTCAGCTTCAGTCATTTTGTTAATCTGTTGGTGAAACAGTCAGTATTTGTTCTAAAATACATCTGATAAACAGGGTGGGTCTAGGAGCAAATCCTGCTGTGCAGAATTAAACCATATTGGAGTGATCCATGGCTTCATCACTTTGTGCAATCACCTTCTGCTAAAGGTGATTGATGAAACTTATATGTTCACTTTTTTGCCCTTCTGCCTGTACCTGTACTCAACCCATCAATAAAATACATGATGCTGATTTCTCAATGACAGCTTTGCTCCAAATGTAACACTGACCTCTGTGCAACATACACACAGTGTTGTGTGTGTGAATGTGTGTGTGTGTGTAAATCAGTTATACAATGCCCCTCAGCCAAGGTGCACACCTGCAAGTCCCCATTTCTGCCACTAGAGGGCTCCTGCTCACCCTCCAAGCACCATGTGGAACAGAGAGGAGGAAGGCCTAAGTTTGGGATCTCCCACAATGCACCCTCAACCCTCCTTCCTCCAGGGAAGATATCTTTCGTCCATCCCATAAGATGTGATGTAGCTATGAATGGATAGGTGTGAGATGCGTATAGACAAACAGGCTTCCATCTGTCCTGTCATGTAGGATCAGATTTCCTTCAAGGATGGATTATACTTGAGGATGACCTGCCAGCAGGATGCCAGTCAAATGGTCCTTAATTAGTGTAGGAACCCCTCATCTCAGCAGAAACAGTGCAATAAAAATGCTGACAGCCCACTAAACTATGGCTGGTGTATTGATGCTGCTGAGGGTGCCTTGAGATGAGGGCCAGATTTTAATGTTTCCCAGAGTCACAGAGTCACAGAGCAGGCTTGGGATCTGTTTAGATCACAGCAAGTGAGGCTGAGATGACATGATCCTGGGTCAGTTTAAAACCCCTCTGTATATCCAGCAGCAGAAGGTCTGTCTGACCCAGGCAGGAAGTGTCAATAGTAAGCTCTCTGTTTTCTAGAATGAGGAACAGCACTATGTCACTGTGACCAGATATCCTGCTGTAGCCATGGATAAATATCAAAATAATAAGTCAGGTCAACATTTTCCGGTAGCGAGCTTTACATTAGTTCTCAAACACAAAATGCCATCTTTCCAAAATGACAATCAACGATGTAGGCAACATAGGATTTTATGTTTCTGCCCTTCAAGCAAAAGGGAATAGGGGTTCAAATTGTACGTTTTGAGCTACATTACAATTACAAAGGTAAAGTTTATGTAACTCACACAGTAAAAGTAGCTAGCTCTCGCTCGCTAGACTAGCTTCTCGCTCGACTAGCGCTCTCGCGCTCGACTCTCGCTATCTAGGATTTGAGGCTTGAGGATTTGACGTGAGCTAGGCCAGCTAGCTAACAATTTTTAGCTACATTAAAATGTACTCAATTATCTGTCAGCTTACTTGCTGGTAGTTAATGTTAACTCACATAAATAATTGGTCTGTCATTTTGTTCCCTATGGATAATGTAATGTTGTCAGTTTCTAACAAAAATCTGGAAACCGGAGAGATCCCCGTGAGGTCGAACTGTTATCGGTCAATGAAAAAAACGAGAAGCCGAGCAATGGTTAACAACCCTTTCTGTTTATTAAAAGTCACGTTTGTAACTTCACCGGAAGTTCTAGAACTGGCCTGGCCGTGGTAGTTAGCTACGCAGGTTACCTCTCTTTACAATATGTGCTTACTGTGGCGCTGATGGACACTTTGCATTCTTTGATCGCTCAAATAATTTTTGCCGTGAAAGCGAACTTTTTGTCTCCCGTGATGTTGTTAAACATGTGTGATAAGCGCAAATTAAATGAACGGAGATGTTGGGTGGCCGCAAAAATATTTGAGCTGTGCAAGTGGGCCGCACAGTGGAAAGGTCGGGAATGCCAAGGCTACTGTAGGCTACAGTATATAAAAGCTAAGTATTAGAATAATAACAACTGTAATAAACATCAAAGAAATGTAATAGTTCTCTAACAAAGAAGAGGATAACAATTAGCCTACTCTTTATTTAGCAGACAGCTTTATTTAACACATTTGATGTGTCATACATTTGTGGATAAGCACTTGACTTTCATAGTTTGGCAGACAAACACAGAACCTTGAGGAACACTCAGTTCCAAAGCTAAATGACTTAATACCAGAGTATATAAATTCTCCACCATTAAAAAAGATCAATAGTGTGGAAATAAAATCATAGATTTATGAAGAATTAGACCTACTGTGGAAAATCATCTGCAAGTCACTTGGATTGTACAGGTTGTGACAAAGTGGACATCTTGTCATATTGTGAGATTCAAAGACTGTAATGATTTGATATAATAAATAATAAACCTTTTAAATTGACTGTGCTTCTCATTCAAGGTCAGGGCCACTTCAAGTAAATCTCAGTCAGCACTTTCTACCTCACTTCCTCTTCAATGGGGGACATGGTCAGTGTGTGTGTGTGTGTGTGTGTGTGTGTGTGTGTGTGTGTGTGTGTGTGTTTGTGTGTGTGTGTGTGTGTGTGTGTGTGTGTGTATGAATGAGGAACTATCTGGGGTTTATAAATCCTTGGTTGGAAGTCTGTGGATCACCATTGGAGTGCCTCAGGGATTCCAGCAGCTTCATCTCTTCCTCAGAACAACCCAACAGGTGAGTGGGAATCCTCAGTCCTCTTCTGAGCTTGTAAACAACACACTCTGAACCAACTTTGGTCAGAATTAATATGGTATTTTTTCTCGAAAAGTAATCAAAAACTTTCAGTTAATATTTCATCAAGATCTTATCGACCACACAATTCTCTGTCACTCACTTTCTCTCCGTCTCTCTTTCCACCCTCAGTCTCTTCCACTCTTCCTCCATTCACCACCTCACCCCACCCCTCTCTACATAGCAGTGTCAGGACCTGTTACTGCCACTTCACCATGAGTATTTGTGCCAATACCGTGCTGGTGCCCACCGTGACCCATGCTGGGCGTTTCAGCACACCACGTCCCCGCTGTAATGCTGAGTTCCACCACATACAGGAGTTTGTACCCTTTGGTGGCAAGGAAGGAGAAGAGGATCCTACACTAGTTTCAGATGGTAGGGAAAAAAAAAAAGTGTTTGTGCATGTGTGACAGCATGTTCCATCACCCCTCAGAACTGCTGACCTCACAACACATCTTCATCTTCCATCCCTATGGCCCTCCATCCCTCTATTTTTCCAATCTTGCATCCATCCCTTCTTCCCTTCAATGCTGTATCTCTCATTCTTCTATGCTTCATGCCACCATCCATATTTTGCTCCACTGTGTTTAAGAGAGATTCCTCAGTTCAACACTTCGCTGCAGCTCAACCCCATTGGCTTTCTGAGTGGCAAGAAAGAGTTCTTCTCACTGCGGTCCTCTGGGAAATGAGAGCTGAGGGGCAGCAGTGTGTTTGTGCTGAGGGCAGGGCTTTGGGATCTGCAGCTACTGTCATGGAACTGCCCATCTGACAAACTGGAGCACACACACAGGTTTCTGAGAGAGTTAAGTTTAAATTAATGTGTGTGCGTGTGTTAGACATTTCCAGACTTTACGTGGTCACGGTGGACATGTTGCAGAAGAGCAACAAGGTGGAGCACCACACCGCCAGGTACGATTCCCCCCAGCTCATCATACGCAGGGGACAGGAGTTCTTCGTATCCGTGAAGTTCAATCGACCCCTGAGCCCCACCGATAAGTTCCAGCTGGAGTTCATGATTGGTGAGCTGCTCCAGGTGTAGTTGTTCAGCATTAAAAGGACATTATGTGGGTGTTTCTGCTGTTCTGCTGGTTAGTAAGAGGACATGTAGATAATGAGAATCATTAACTCGTGTATTTGATTTGTCTCATGGGTGACACATGTAAGATTTGTCTGTTGGTTTTCTGCACTGGAAAAGAGAAATCAAACTTACTCCCAAGTAGATTTGTCCAGTACTGATTTGTAGTTAGGCTACAATTTGCACAAGTTGTTTGAGTAGAAATATATGTGTTTACAATGTACAAAATGCTGAATGGTTGTTAGATAAAGATGTCAGACCGATACCAGCCAAGCGCTGAATTCACTGGTGCTGATGTTTGTTGTCTTATCTCCAAACGGAGACTGCTAATGACTCCAGCTTGTCTGTAAAGATGTAATTGTCAAGAGCTTCTCCGCTTCCCCCCCTTTCATCATTCTTCTGCCCCCCTCCTCCATCTCCTCTCCACCCAACTCCCCTCCTCTTCTCCCACCTTCCCATTCCCAGGTGCCAACCCCACAGTCAGTAAAGAATCCATGATTGTGGTGCCATTTGACGGGAGCCCCGGGGGGTCATGGACAGGTCGGAGGGTAAATAAGCAAGGTGCTATGGTGACACTGGGCATCACTCCAAATCCAAAAGCGCTGGTCGGAAAGTTCCAGAGCTGCGTGGCCATCTTGATCCCCAGTGGAATCATCCGGACCAAACGGGACCCCAGCACTGACCTCTACCTTCTGTTCAACGCATGGTGCCCTGGTCAGTACAGCTGAAGTTGTGGTGGTGGGTTAAGAAGTGGGTATCCTCAGTGGTGTAGTTTAGTAAGAAGTAGTGGGTATGATGTTTCTCCACTGTTCATCTTACAGTGGACATAAATGCAAATCACGTAGACTAAACTCTCACAGCAAATGTTCTGAAATGACCTTGTGGTGATTAAGATGTTGCAACTATATAGTTGTATATAGTGAACGACTATGTGTCCATGAATGAAGAGTACTGACTCTAATCCTGGACTGTGTGTGTGCTCTCCTTAGATGATGAAGTGTTTCTGAACAACTATACAGACAGGAAGGAGTATGTACTGAATGATCATGGAGTCATATACCAGGGAGACGCTGATGCAATGTCGAACAGAATGTGGCTCTACGGTCAGGTATATACACACATAAACACATACACACACACGTATGCAATTGCCCCACACACACAAATACACACCCACAAGCATGACACAAGCTCCCTGTGTGTGTTCCAGTTTGAGCGTGGAGTGCTGGAAGCCTGCATCTACATCCTGGATGCATGTAATATGCCTATTGACAACAGAGGCAGCAGCATCTACATCAGCAGGCAGGCCTCGGCCATGGTGAGTCAGCACTGGAACATCATACATGGAACATTTTCTTTTAACTTATTTCACATATTACCTTTGTATTACTGCTACTTTGTTTATCTTGACATGACTTAACGTTGCTTTACCAGATGTAATTCTGTAAATGCTCTGGTACTAGGTATTTGTTGTACGACACACTTGATCAAATGTGACAAAAGTTTTTCTTTTTACAAAACATTACATGTAGATTAACTCAGAGGATGATGATGGGGTAATAGTGGGACGATGGGACGAAGACTACTCTCTGGGCACGTCTCCTAATCTGTGGACAGGCAGCACACAGATTCTGCTGAAGTACGCCAGCACACGCACACCTGTCCGCTATGGGCAGTGCTGGGTCTTTGCAGGAGTGTTCAACAGCTGTGAGTGGACAACTTACACTCAAATGAACTCAGAAACACACACACACACATCACAAGTATACACATAGACAGAGAAACCCTCAAAGCTCTCCTTATCCAATCCCCCCCCCCCCCCCCCCCCCCCCAGTCCTGCGTTGTCTGGGAATCCCATCCAGGGTCATTACAAACTATGGCTCCGCCCACGACAATGACGGCAACATGAAAATTGACCTCATCTTCCTCCCCGATGGACAACCTGACAAATTCAACACAAGGGACTCCATCTGGTATGTCCATCACTCTGTCAATCAGCCATGCATCAACCAAAGATAATAGGACACAGGAAGCAAAAGTATTTTGAAAGTGCTGGCTCTCCATTTTTTCTTTGTTCTATTCTGCTCTGCTCATCTCTTCTCCATACTGGATTCTATTCTGTTCTACTCTAGGAACTTCCATTGCTGGAATGAGGCGTACATGAGCAGGAGTGATCTGCCTGCAGGTCTAGGAGGCTGGCAGGTAGTGGACGCCACTCCACAGGAGACAAGCGGCGGTAGGACACCCCCCCCACACACACACACACACACTTACAAACACACAGAGACACAAAGACACACACAGGTGCACCAACATTCAAACAAACACACACACACACTTCTGAGGTGTATAAGTGGACGAAACAATTATTTTGGTGTGTTTTTGTGTAACTCGCAGGATATTTTCGTTGTGGGCCAGCATCAGTCAAGGCCGTCAAGGAGCGTC
This sequence comes from Osmerus mordax, assembly GCF_038355195.1. Lineage (NCBI taxonomy): Eukaryota > Metazoa > Chordata > Actinopteri > Osmeriformes > Osmeridae > Osmerus > Osmerus mordax. The sequence continues at coordinate 12,997,016 of NC_090064.1, forward strand.
AGGTCTCTTATCCCTTCGACATGAAGTTTGTCTTCGCTGAGGTGAGGAACAGTCCCTAAACGTGGAGACATTACAAATAGGACAAACAAGAAAACCTTTGATGTTTCTCCCTCTCTGCTCTCCTTTCTCCCTCCCCAACAGGTTGCCAGTGATGTGGTGTTCCAAAAGCGTGACAAATCTGGAGTTTTGACCCCCTTCTACACAGACAAAACCAGTGTGGGAAAGTTGATCCTCACCAAGTCTGTGGGCAGTGATGCACCAGCTGACATCACAAATACATACAAGAACCCTGTTGGTACGTGGCATGACTGATGTTCATACACTGATGCGACACCCAGATGTTCATACACACACACACCCTCTCTGACTTGTCCCTCTCCTCAGTAGGCATCAGTCATGATGAACCCACCAGTGTTCTGGGAGAGGACTTGGAGAGCGACAACCCTGAGCTTCCAGGAACCACAGTGACAGCGTCCATCCTGGTCAACCAAGTCCGGCTGGAGCAGGACTTCACCTTGGTTATTGAGTTTACCAACCTGGGGGGGGTCGAGCTCAAGATACAGGTGGGATGTACTGCACAAATGTGAATAAATGTACGTGTATAGTATGTATTTGTATGTAAACGTGTGTGTGCATTGTGTATATTTGTGTGTTTCAAACAGACATTGTCTCCATCCTTTTGTTTGTTTGTTCATTCATCAATCCATCCCTGCTTTCATCCAACAAACCACCCATCCACCCATCCCAGGCCAACCTGTCTGGCAGCGTGGCCTTTTATACTGGAGTGCCGTCAGAAAAGTTCAAAGACGAAAACGTAGACGTCACCGTCAGTCCACACACGAGTGAGTGTGAGGCCCTCTGAGTGTGTGTGTGTCAGAGAGAGATTGAGATGATATACATGGACAAAAACCTTCATCTCCTCCTCCTCTCCCCTCGTCCTGCTGTTCTCCTCTAGCTGAGCGTGTCTTGGTGAATGTGTTGGCGGTGGATTACATGCCCAACATCAACTCTCAGTCCATCCTCTACTTCACTTTGGTGGGACGCACAACCGACAACCAGGACTTCGCTACTGTGAAGGTCCTCACTCTGCAGGTCCCTACTCTCAGCATTGAGGTCAGTACACACACACACACTCTCTCATTTTCTGTTTCTCTCTGGCTCCCTCTCTCTTTTCTCTAACCCTCACCCCACTCCCACCCCTTTGCTCCCTTTCTTTCACACAAACATTGTGACAAAGGTGTATTGTGGGTTCCCAGGTGAGCGAACCCCCCCATCTGGGTCAGGTGACGTATGTCACAGTCAGCTTCACCAATCCCTTCACCTTCTCTCTGGACGACGTCTCCATCAGCTGTGAGGGATCTGGCCTCCTGGACTTCAAAATCAAGCAGTACAGGTGACCCCCCCCCCCCCCACACACACACACACACACACAGTCGCCAGACATACAACACACATCTTCGTAGACATTGTTTCAGCACTGTGAACGCTGTGTGTGTGTGTTTGCGCAGTGTGATCGCTCCCAACGACACTATCACCTGGGTCGAGTCGTGCTGTCCGAAGCGAACAGGGAAAAGTCGCCTCTGCGCTTTTCTGGACTGCAACAAGCTCAGCCGTGTCAGCGGGATCCTGGACGTTCTCATCCTACCCTGATTGGCTTGGCAGGAGAAGACCCGCCCACTTGCCCCTTTACCCACCAATCAGCAGAGAGCAAGGAATGCAATTCCCAAGTAGCGCATGTTATTTTTGTTGTAGATTATATTTCCTTGGACTGAAAATATGCAAAACAACTCATTTCAAGTCACATGTTCCCCATTCAAATTTAAATTAACCTGTGGAGGCTATATTGAAAACTACTTTCAGGTTTTGAAAAATAATCTGTCTTTGAAAACAATGCAAACCAAATATTTTAGCTTCATAAAATCTTGATCATTTCACAACCTATCTGATCAAATGCTTCTCCTATTATCCTCTTTTTGAATTTAGACAGTGAAAATTATACTTTTCTATTTCCAAATATGAATCTGTCTTTGAAAACATTTTAAGAGAAATGGCAAAGCTCTCAAAAACAGTAGAAACCTTGGTCTGACATAATCATTTTGTTTATCTTCTGCTTTGTTGCAATTATTAATATGTGTTTTAGTAAAAGCTTTGCTCAGCCAATTATGATCAATAAAGCATTCATAAAATCATGACACTGCTGTTTTACTCTGTTGCTTTTTTGTTGAAAACTGTCAGTGGCCAAAGAGGAGCAGCACTAGAGGGCAATGAACACTATGGGGAAGATGAATGAAAGCGTGTGTGTGAGTAAGGTGGTGGAGGGGGGGGGGGGGGGTCAGAGGAAGACAGGCCAGTGAGCATGAGGAAGAGGCTCATGGATGATTCCTTGCAACAGGTACTTCTCTCAGCTTCAATCGTTTTGTTAATCTGGCCGTTGGATAGTGAAACAGCCACTGATAAAGTCAAAGTTTTAGATGACTAGAACCATTTGTGCTTTACCTGTTTGAATATTTCAAAAACTTGGATCACTTTATACGACTCAACAGGGCAGCAAACGCATTCATATTTCATTCTCCCACAACCGTCATCCAAACAACTTCAAAGTCACCCCTGCACGTTGGTGCTTCATTCCGTCCTTTGTTTGATACAGAATGGACGGTTAAAGCAGATCAAGTTGTGTACGCTCACTTTATTATGCAACTCACATAACACATATGTTAAGAGTATGTGTACCGGTGGAAGCTCAACCAGTGTCACACTGAATAAAGTCAGTGGTGCAACAACAACCATCCCAACATTTGGGTCCTGGCAATATACCTGCCAAATGTGAGACCCAATAATTGAGATAATCAAGACAGAAAGACACTTACACACAGACCTGCCTTTATAATTAGATGTCTAGTTCTTAGGTCCTATTTCTGTTTCTGTTGGTTGTGTTTTTTTGTTCTGGCCATTCTGCAAAGTCCATAGCCTCTGCAGAATTGACCAATACCAAGTGTGCTATCAAAGCTGAGGTAAGTGGATTTTCTCTGACAATATGTGTGCATGTGTCACATGTGTTAGGTGATAGAAAAACAATCATGATAATACATAAGCCTTAGTCATTCAGAATTTTTCTCTTCTTGTGCTATTCTCTTGTTTTACAGTCTCACCGGGCTCCACTATTTAAATAGGTAGATATAGATTTAACACAGACCTTTGTTTGTGTTGTTGATTGCCCAAGACTCTATTTGGGACATTGGGCTGAGTTTCACCCCCTGCCCTCAATCGAGCTACTGGCTGACCCTGCAGATGTCTCTGTTGCTGCTTGAGCCCTACAGCAACACTTCCTCCAGAAACACAAACTAGCAACAGCACTACTAAAACCACGTACACAGCCTCAGGATACTGTTACTATTCCTCCTCTCCTTACACCTTTTCCTTTCATCTCCTCTTTTCTCCTGTCCTCACCCTTTTATCTCCTCTCTTATCCTTTACTCTGTTCTTTCATATTTCTCATCTCTAATCTGGTCTCCACCTCCCCACCCCTCATCCCTCCCAGGTTAGTTGGTAGAGAAACTCTTCCTGTCAGCTGACCTTTATGTTGATGGTGGCCACGCCCACCATTATGACAAGAGCCTCTGTCTACCCGACTTCCTTCGCTTCTCCTTCTACTCTAGGAAGAGAGGAAGTGTGTATGTGACACTAAAACCATTTCAATACCTATCTGAGTAATAATCAAGTTCATTATATTAGACAAGCACCGTCGTTCTCCCGGTGTTCCCTAAACTGTTAGTTGTGTTTGTCCACACAGGTCTGATAGCCTTGGAGAAACCTGAAAGGGAAGTTCAGTGTGGATCTAAAACAACCAGTGGTGAGAGGTTGTTACTGCAGGTTTCTTACACAAACAGGACGTTCTGCCAGGATGTTTTATCTACAGAAAATACTCTGACCTGGGTTAAATACATTCAGTAGACACAGTACAGTATCTTACATATTGCACCTCTGGTATTATCTTGTAAGCCAGACCACACTAGATTTTTTTTTGTGATTTGTGATTTTGGCCTTCTACCTGTATCAGCTTAGCTGTACCTTTACTCAACCCATCAACATTTGCTGATTTCTCTATGACAGCTTTGCTCCAAAGGTAACAATGACCTCTGTCCAACATACACACAGTGTTGTGTGTGTGAATGTGTGTGTGTAAGTCTGAGTTATACAATGCCCTTCAGGCCAAGGTGCACACCTGCAAGTCCCCATTTCTGCCACTAGAGGGCTCCTGCTCACCCTCCAAGCACCATGTGGAACAGAGAGGAGGAAGGCCTAAGTTTGGGATCTCCCACAATGCACCCTCAACCCTCCTTCTTCCAGGGAAGAAATCTTTCGTCCATCCCATAAGATGTGATCTAGCTATGAATGGATAGGTGTGAGATGCGTAGAGACAAACAGGCTTCCATCTGTCCTGTCATGTAGGATCAGATTTCCTTCCATGAGGGCAGGATGGTGGTAAGGAAACTTGAAAGGAAAGGAGAGAGAGAAGAAGGGAGGAAAGGAAGAAAGAATATACATCAGTGTCCATCTTTACTTACCACTGGCACCATCTTACAAGTTGAACAAAATCAAAGTAGCTAACGGTAACAGTGCATCAACTGTTTTGACCACCTGGTACTCGAGCCAGTATAGTTCCTGGCTGGTTTCTATTGTTGACTAAATACAGTATGCGGATCCATGAATGTATCTGGTTACAGATGTAGGGTGTATGTGTGGTTGTCCTGTAGAAGGTGTTCTACAGTGGAGACACCTGACACTGGTGAGGCTGTTCCTATGGGGGTGGCACACTGCTGGTGGTGGAGGTGAAGGTTCCTATGCGGTCTGTCACTGGAGATGCATGATGCTAGGTTTAGTGTTCAGTATATATACCTCGGCGTGCTGGAGGATGTGTGTGGTTACTTGCTGCTATGATCATCTGATGCTGTTGCCGTGGCAGCAGGTTGAGAGATCGCCCCGGTCAGCCATTCCTAGACAACAGATGTGGAATCATTAATTCAACTATGGATGACCATCTTGATATCTTAGATGGTCATGTCACACACACACATACAGACAGACACACACTCACACACACATACATACAAGATGTATGCAAAGACATGCGTGAACACACTCAAACACACACACACACTAACAGCAACCATATAACTGACAGAGCAGCAGCTTCTATTCCAGCTACAGGTCAATCATTTACTGCTGCTGATAGTTGGCCAGGGACACAGACTTGGACACTATCATTTTCCCATATGAGAGGCTGAGTTGGTGTGCGTTGTGGGGTTGTTTACTAGGAGTTGATGTTCTACTATTGGCCGGGGTGGTGGGAAAGGGGGGCAGAAAGGTCAACTACTAGACAGAGAAAAGAGAGAGAGAGAGAAGGATGGACAATCAGTTACCTAGACAGACCGACAGGCAGATAAACAGATCAGCTGATGGACAGACAGACTCAGAGATCCAAACAGGAAGAACTCTACAGTAGAGTAGCCAGGCTGCCAGACAGGCAGCAAGGCAGGCAGGCAGCCAGGCAAGGCAAGGCAGGTCAGAGCTAAAAGCACTTCAGCACTCCAAACTATTTGGATCCCTTGACAGGGCAGAAGAGAGCTTCATGTTACTACCTCAATACAGTCTGTCCTTCCTCTCTCACCTCTCTCTTTATTTCTCCTGTTTTCTTTCTAATTATCTTTTCCCCCTCGCTTTCAATCTGTACTGGGAAGATGGGCCAGGTCAGTCTGTGCCTGGTCTTAACAGGGTCCTCTTGGGGATGTGTATCTGGTCAGGGTATTACCCTGGGGTGAGAGGTCAGGAAGCTCTGTTAACCATTTATTTCCCTGTATGGGTCTCTAGTTCCAGTCCCTGGCTGGCAAAGGTTTTTAGTTCCAAACCCTATCTAGTACACCTATTCTACCCTCAAGGTGGCACAAGGACGAAAGACATGGGTAGAGAAAAACATATATATTTTTTTAAGCTACAAATGATATCTTCTTTTAAATGTAATTAAAGGAATGCTTCCAAACTACCCTCCCCCCCCCCCCCCCAATTCAAAAGGCTGGACTTCATAAAAGAATCGGCTTGTAAAAACAGCCTGTACAAGTTGCCTAGCATGCACAGTGGGTCTGTGTTCAGGCAGGCAGGCTGTTTTGGAGCAGTGGAGGCAGCAATGGAAGGCAAACAACTGTTACCTACAAATCATCAGTCACCATTGGAAACCGGTTTTTCTCCCCCTCCACTCCCCTCCCCGCGTTGTTATCTCTTCATTGACTGTGGAGCTAAAACTCCCCCCCCCCCAAAAAAAAAAAAGTTAAGACGCAAAACACCGCGCTACAAAGTTTTAACCGACCAGTTTGAGTACTTTGAGAATATTGAGATCAGGTCAGAAACACATTTTAGACATACGAGTAGATGGAAGGAGAGTATACGTGGGAGTCTGCTCGACTCAGTCTCAGCCAGTTGAGCAAGAGTGCCGCATATCGTTGTCATCCCCCACACCACCAACAGGTGTTGAACTCATGTGACTAGTCTCATGTCATTCACAGAGTTCAAATACAACAGGTTTTCATCGACGGAATCACATTTTTTATGAACTAACTTAATGTTCAATTGATTGAAATTTGAGTCGATGGTTAGTTTTCCTGAAAGTGGATTGGAGATGCGGCATGTCGGTCGCTTCCTCCCACTGCTCGGGTACGATGGATGAATCCACCCTTTTGTTGCTGTCGAAGTGGCAAGATGGTTTGTTCCTTGGCAACCGGGACCGATGTCATGGTTACGTACAATAAATAACATCACACAAACTTTATGTAGGCTAGTTTGGAGACGCGCAAGAACCACCGATGAATATCAACTTTACTGCGCACGTTAAGTCTTATTGATTAGGGGAAGCCGTTAAATCCCTTCGCTCTGATATATAGCCTACATCAGAGCAAATATACAGCAATTTCCTACCGCTTTGATCTTGTATTCCCTACAGCTCCCAACTATTTTGACCTGATCAACTAACTTACGTTGACTTATAAAGTTTTGTTCCTTGGTGAATGGTACTTTGCTTTGTGAATTTTAACCTAAAAATACCCTGTACCCAGAATTGGAGACATAGCCTACATTGCTGGACATAGTCTATTTTGCTTTCCCGAGAAGCACTACCCTTTGAGGTGTCACTGTCGTTTTTAGAGCCGAGAATGAGTTAATTGTTTGTCAACAGTTTAATTTAAATTTGAAAGTAAACCATTGAGAGTAAAGCAATTGATTACATTACAGTAGTGAATGTATCTCATCTGGTCCATCGTGAGATTGCCATTCTGTGAGTAGCCTTACATGGCCTACCGTGTGTGCGTACTATGCTACTAAAGATCAACGTTGTTGAAACTATTTGTGTGTTGTGTGATGGTTTGTGAGCTTAAGCTACATAGTGGCAGTAGTCCATATAGGAACTTATTTGATAGGCTTCTTAGAATGTTATAAGATAGTCTACATTTTGTAAATGTATTAGACACACGTTGTCCTCAATATCAGTTACACAAATACAATACGCTGTAATATAAATGCGATTATGAAAGAAAGAAAAGGTAGGCTACTTGATAGTTTGAGGCTAGCATTCACAGCTGCATCACACTCTATCTCTGCAGTCGCTGGGAGGTTCCAGGCTCCTGTGTAGCCTGCGGGCTCGGGCGGGGAGGGGATGTGGCGGCCAACGGTGATGGGGCTGGGAGGGGTCTGAGTATCTGTGGATGAGGGGCCTGCAGGAATGCGGGAGTAAATCAGAAGTAGCAGAAGAAACTAAATGTAACAACTGTAACTAGTTTATATGAAGGCAGAAAGTCCGAATGGACTTCATCACCCCATACAACGTGGAATACTTCACAAACATATCGTTTGAGTAGCCAACACAGTCATTTGGAAAAGCTATTTATATACCAAAAGCATCTGCCCCCCCCCCCCCGCCCCCCCCAGCACACACACGGCTCGAAGTCGTTACTAACACCGTGAGTCAACTGCTTTTCGTGATGTTGATCAACAGGGTTCTAGAACGTTAAGAAAGAACTGAAAATTCCGGGTGTAAATTTTACACTATCACCGAGCGCATACACTTCCCTTTCTCTACACAAATTTTCTCTGAAGCAGCCGGAGAAAAATCGAGGGTACCACGCCGTCCTCCACCTCGATAAAACTTTTTTTCTCTCACCCCCCTCCCTTTCCTTCTCTTCCCTCCCTGTTCTCTTTAGCCAGTCAGAGAGGTTCCTTTGGAGATGCTTACTGGCCGAAGTCTACTCACAGCAGCCTCCCCACGTCCCCTAGGCGACTGACTGGAGCAACACGTGATGCGCTTTTACTTATCAGGTTTAGGAGAGAGGAGAGAACAGCGCTTTGAGGACGACCGGAGAGGATAGCGAAATAAAGTGCTTTTCCTCTCGCCTCTCAACTCTTTTTTCTGTTTTCCTCTTCAGGAATTCAGAGAAAAGAGTGAGGGCAACAAAGTTGTCGAACTTTGCACATCCTCAGAAACGCCATTTTGATTCCTCTCCGGAACAACTTTGCTGCTTCTTTTTTCTCAACCCATCATCACCAGTCACCATCATCAGTATGTCTCGGCGCAAGCAGCCCAACCCCAACAAAGTCAAACGTAAGTAGCCTACCAAGCTTCTCGGATTACCTTCTCAAACTATTTACGTATGCTACCTCTTCTATTGTCGATATCTCGTGTCAAATATGTGTTTGGTCAAGTTTTTACTTGCAATGGGTCCAAGTATCAAAGTTGGAAGAGTTGTGCGGTTGGAGATGTTTTTTCTCTCGCAACTCCCGTCTGCTTCCTAGTTTCGAAAAGGAGCGATGCTCATCCATGATTAACCCCTCTGAGCGGAGGAATTTGACTTTGTCTCTTCCTCACACTCGATTATTTCTACCCGCTCAATAGTTACTCATTCCCACTTTAATTCAACTTTGGTTGTTCGCTTGTTCACCTCCACGCCCGTAAAGTTTTTTTCTCCCAGAATGATGGGAGCTCATGGAGGGTCAAAGTCTATTAGCTTGGTAACTAGCCACCGAGCATCCATATCTCTGGTGCACTTTGATCGAAGCCTAGCGGTAGCTCAGTTGCCATGTGTTGGTATAGCCGCTAGCAAGCTACATTTTGACCTTGTCGAGATGTTTTCTAAACTTTATTTTGTTCTTCTTGTTAACGACTAAAATGTTGAATGTGTATTTCAAGTCATAAATCGTCAAATTTGTAATTTCGACGATTTACCCGAACGGGAAGTAAAGCGAGACTTTTTCCATCACCTTGACCATCATTTTGTGACGCCTGTTGCATCCCCCAGACGCATTTGTCTCAGCTATACCTGTAAAAGGAACTTCCTTGACATTTGTAATTTAAACCAACATATTGCCAAGCGAACTTTTGTTCACATTATCAGTTTCCTTTACGTCATATTTTATATGGAGAAGGATGCTCAACTGCACTTTGGTGACGCTGTGCAAAGTTCATATAATTTTTGTGTAGTATACTGAGTAGAATCTTTTTTTTTACGGTTGTTCAGACGGTTTAAAGTTACACTATTGTGATGAATTGATGCGTTTCTGTCTCTCAGGGAACTGCAACGTTGCTCGAGCTGGTTAGATAATGGTTGCTAGGCATTTTCCTTTTTTCTCCCTTCGTCCCCCCCGCTCTCGTCGACTGCTTGTGCGCACTCACAGGGGTGGTGTGTTTGTAGTTGTCTAAAAACAAAATTTCTGGTAGCAACAAGTTGTTTGCGGATGATGCGGGTAACAGTTAAGTGTAGGTCCGTCGATTATAAGACACGGTGGTTGAAAATTGAAGATTCAAAACGTTTTTTGTGTCGAAGATAAACGGGGCGATGATCCTGCTCTCCTCTCGGCTCTCTCCGGGCGTTCGGAAGGAGGCAGGGAGGAGAGTACAGATCCGGATGAGCAGTTCGCATTCCATTACGAAATTCTACACTGTAGCCGCGCAGGCCCACGGCGACAGCCTTGATCAAACACATTCATTTTGCGACAGGCCCAACTTCTCCACCCAAACACTATATTACTATAAAAGTGCTAGTTACAATTTATTCAAGTTGATGGCATTTTAGAATGTGTGTTATATATCGTGTGAAGGAATCAGGCAACTTCAGACGATAGTCGCCTGGTAGCAACACGAGGGGCATGATGTGTTTGTATGCGTGTGTGTGTGTGGAAGGGGGGGGGGTGATGGGGGGATGGAGACGCGCAACAGTTGTTCTTATCAACCTAGTCGGGAGTTCCTGCCTCTAATAGTCCATGCCCAGCCTATCTGCAAATCCATGTTCCGTGAAGTGAACCAGTTTATCTGGTCTAAAAAACCCGATGGCGACTTTTGTTTTGAGAAGCGGTTGTTCTGTGGATGGTGCTGAGGATGTTGAGCAGGCTGCGTCCTCGTGCAGGCCCCGCAGTTAGTCAAGTGAAGGCATGTAGAATCAAGAGGAGGGGCGAAGGTGATAGAGTTATAGTTTGTGAAGTTATTCTCTTTGTTTGAGTAAGGATGAACTGAGCGACGACTCAAAACAAAACTACATTTGGTTTTCCGATGGGGTTTCACACAGGTTCATCTTAATGAGACTTTTTGCCTTTGACATTTGTTGATATGAAATTGAAAGCAAGTTAAAACATGTTCAGACCTAGAGGCTGGCCTTTAGCCTATAAGGCAAATACAATGCTATGATAATTTATTGAACTTGGTGAGAAAGAACCACATTGAAAATATGGTTTGGTGGTTTGAAATGCAACTTTATCTGACCTGGACAAAACAAAATTGATAATTGTTAACTTGATAATGAGGAAGAAAATACTGTCAGCTGTAAATTATCCTTTGTTTTGTACAAGGCATCCTGTCTCCTTCAGTAATGTTGTATTTAACATCTGATACTCTTGACTCAAATGGTAAATGGTAGTCTCTGTTGTCAAAATAGTGGTGGCTTTCTGATGACCTTAGAGCAGGAGTCACAAAGCTTAGTTCTAGCTTTTATAGTCCCCTATTGTGACAATGTGATAATAATTATTTTTGGTTTAGTAACATTATGCTTTAGCTGATTTGTTTAATGGATTGTTATTACTTTGAGAAAAGACGATGACATGGATTTATGTGGATTTCAGTGATGCCTGTGTTGGCCTTGTGTAAGATGTACTGGAATTTTATTTCTGTTAGTTAAGTTGTGGCATCTTCAAGTATTGTGTGTGTGTGTGTGTGTGAGATTGTGTGTGTCTCCTAGGAGAGGTGAATGGTGGTTCGATGCATGGAGATTCATCCTCAGGGGAGAGAGGAAAAGAGGCGTCTAATTAAAAGCCCTCAACCCCCCAGGGTCTCTGCTCCACACATTAGGCCAAGATTTAGCCCTAATTAGCCCCTCTCCTCCCCCATCCTCTCCTCCCCATCCTCCCCTCCCCCCTTCCTCCTCCTCCATCCCCATGGACAGATATGTTGTTTTCTTTCCTGAATGACAGTAAAGTAACTAAAAACGAAAACATTCATATCTCCACCTCATTCACTACCTTTTTTTCTTACCTTTTCTCCTTTAAAAAAATATATTTATTTGTCTCTTTTTAATTAGTCAGTAACCTGTTGATGCTCTGTGAGCCAGAAGGAAGGGATCAGGAGGAAGGGATGATGATGACGTGTGTTTGGGGGGGGGACTCGAACCGTTTTGAGTAAAAGAGTGACTTGTTTTGCCACGTGTAGCTGTCATGGCTAAACACAAAACACAAGTGGTGTTGTCGGCTCCGATGCTAATGAGGCCTCATGTGGGACTGCACTGTTGCACTAGCTTCCTTAGCCTAGCCTGGCTAGCCGCATTGATGTAGAGAAATAGGCAGCTTTAGCCTAGCATGCTCCTGATGTTAGCCTCCTGTACTTTACATATGTCTTGCCTAGCCTAGCTTACCATTGACTGCCTGTGTGAGTATTAGCACAAGCCTCATCTCAAACCGCTCAAAGTGCCAGCTAGCCTCCTTAAGGTGGGTGAGGGGGGTCTTGTGTCTCTGGCTGCAGAGCCCCCCCCGCTACCCCCTCCTCAGAGGTGCAGGCGAGCTGCTGCTGGCTGCTGGTCCTCTCTGGTCCTCTGGCTATTTATAACCTGCCTTTTTTAGATAAGATTATGTTCCATCCCCCAGCCCAGCCTAGCTCAGGGACTAGTGGGGGTAGACAGGGACCCCACTGGAGGTAGTCCTACAGGATTGTGGTAGGTTAGGGAAGGAGAGAGGGATGAGAAAAGGGAGATGAAGAGGGAAATCGGAGAAAGGGGCAAGGAGAGAGGGATGGGTAGAGGAAGTTGGGAACTGTGTTATGAAGGAGATTGGGGTTATGAGGTGCAGGAGGTAGAGGGGGGGGTAGATGGGTGAGGCATTGGGTTATGAAAGGAGGGAGAGAGATTGTGTGTGTGTGTGTGTGTGTGTGGAGGAGAGAGACTGGGAAGACAAAAAATGTTTTTCTTGACTGTTAACATCATCTAGGCCCTATTGATTTGGCCTGCTCCTATGGGTCACCTAACATTTGGAGGATGCGAGCGTACATGCATGAGCTATGCCCTGTCTCCCATGATGCATCAGTAGATCTGACAATACCAATAGCCAACATAGTCTAGCATGGTTGTTAGCTGCCTACTGTATTGTGTTAGGGTGGTGAGATAGCCGAGTTGGCTAGCAAATTATTAGCAGACTAGCCTGTAGTTTGATGTTTTTGTTATTAAGCTTGGTGGTTAGCCGTCTAGTCCATAGTGTTTGGATGGTTGGTTAGATAGTTAGTTACTGTAGCTTGGTGGTTTGTTTATGGAGCCGTAGCTAGGTTAGTTAGCTTGCCGGTTTGTTAGTCTGGTTAGACTTTATTCAGGTGTGGGCAAGCCAGAGTGTTTTCTAATGGGGGCTGCGCGGCCCACAGTCAGTGATGAGTGAAATCTGAGAAGTGGGTCCAACTGAGCTAAAGTAGGACAGTGCTGGTGCTCCCATTGTTACTGTGTGTCTCTGTGTGTGTGTGTGTGTGTGTGTGTGTGCACACTAACTTATAGATCCCACTTCAAAGAGTTTTTTTTCTTCTGCTGAACTTCCGTTACAGGTGTGGGCATCCAAGCTGCTGTGCACACACTCACATGCGCAGACGAACGATATTCCCTCCACTCTGCACAGTCCTTAGTTAGACCCCCATTGCCTGGGTGTATAGTCTGTGGGCTAGTGAGGTAAATATATGGGCAGAGGAGACGGATGAGGCCCACTCATCCATTTGTGGTACAGGACAGGCAGTCCAAACAAGACCTCATCTTTCTGTCTTTATATAGCGAGGCAGAAGCTGTCAATTCTACCCATCCTGAGATAGAGGGATGTGGAGGAGGAGAGATCTCCATTGGAATCAACAGGAAGTTTTCTACTGGTCAACCAATGCAGATAGCCAATGCAAAAGACTGCTGGATTGATTAAGCATGAAAGCATTGGAAACGTGATTATAATTCTTATTATGTCTCAAAAAGCCAACCATGGGTGAATCAATAGCCTAGATCTAATGGTATTGGGGCGAACGTGTGTGTAGATGGGCAGATAATACAGATTGGATGACTACATAGAGAGACTAAGCTTGATATCTGTCCCCTGGTCTGCTGTAGCCCACAGGGTGGGGTGCGGACCAGCGCCCACTGATAAGCAGGCTAGTAGGCGAGGATTAGGGCTGACTAGCTCTTGCTAAAAAGCTATGGGTGGGTCCAGCTCTCTCAGACTAGCAGGCGAGGGTGATGGTTAGGGCTGGTTAGAGTTGAAGATGGTGCTAGCTACTAACTATGGTCCCTTTCTCTCAAGGTTACGTGTACTTTAGACACCACAGCTGCACAAACACGTGCTCGCTCACACACGTACACACAACTGTCTGTATAGAAATGCTGACACAAAGACGCATGTATGGAAACAGACATGACATGAAGCACACACACGTATACACACACACACACACACACGGCCACCTTCAGCCTCAAGCAGGCAGCAAATAAAGCAGGTATTTACTGTGGGTCCAAAGTCTAACTCCAGGGCCATGTCACTGATGTGAAAGAATGCCAGGAGGGGAGGGGAGGAGGGAGGAGATGGGGGAGGGAGGGAGAGATAGAAAATGGAGCCTGTACCAGCAGCTGCAACAAGACTGTGTAGAAGATGGAGAGGGGGAGAGGAGAGAAGAGAAGGACAGAGGAGAAGAGTGGAGGGGGTAGAAGAAAGGAGGATCATAGGGGGATACAGGAAGTGAAACTGCCTACTGACTGAAGAAGGAGGAAGAGATGGAGGAAGTGGAGAAACAATGGCTCCACAACCCCCTTCTCTCCTCTCTTTTCTCCTCTTTTTTCTCTTGCACTCACTCCTTCCAAAGAGACTATCTGAAATGATTTGAAGGTACGGTTGTTTTGAAGTTGAACATGTTGAATGTATTCTAGAAGTTTGGCCTCCATCTCTGAATTATGTTAGCTGTCAGAGGGGGAGGAAATGGTTAATATGATGGAGAGAAAGAAGGAGACTACACGGGAGCGTGCGCAGTAAGAATGTTTCCCGCGCTAGCTCTTTCACTCCCACCCTCCTATCACTCTCTTTCTCTCTCTCTCTCTCTCTCTCTCTCTCTCTCTCTCTCTCTCTCTCTCTCTCTCTCTCTCTCTCTCTGTCTTCTCTATGTCTCTGTCTTCTCTATGTCTCTCTATCTCTCTCTCTCTAGGCTGTACTATTTTTTAACCCTCTCTTCCTCTCTTTCCTCACTGTCTGCTTGTGTGTACTCGCTCACCATTTCTGTCTCCTCCCTGTCGTCTTCCCTCTCTCCAGCCTGTTGCTTTCTCTCTCCGTTTCTCCCTCCCTCCCTCTCCCTCCTTCTCTCTCTCTCTCGTCCTTCTTGCTGACTAAACAGTCCTGTCAGCTGGCAGTTGCTCTGGGCTGAGGATTTGCGATAGCTTCTGGAGGCAGCAGGGGGAGGGGAGGGGAAGAGGAGGAGATTGAGAAGGGGAGGGGGGAGAGGGGGAGGGGTGGTACTCACAGACAGCACTTGTTGCTCACTGGAGCCAGGCAAGGAAGGGGGAGACAGAGGGAGGGTAAGAGGGAGTCTGGAGAGAGGAAAAAAAGGTGGTGCTTACACACAAAACTGGTTAGGCGATGCCGTTCTTGAATGTGTAACAGAGAGGGAGGGAGAGGATGGGGAAGAGCGAGAGGGGAGTGTGTGTATGCAAATAGATAGACTGAATTAGTTACCATAAAGTCTCCAGATTTAATTTACCGCGATGTTAGCACAGAGAGGATATGACACACCCTGTATCCTTGAAGACAGCCACGCCACATTCTAAATGTTCAACTTTTTGTTAAATTACTTAAGGATGTTTTAAGTAGAAAACAGTTTGATCGTCATTAAAATGATCTTGAAGGATGTGTTCTAGAACATGTCAAACAGAGATAGATCGTTAGCAAACAACAACCACAACAGAGTCTGTAAAAGCTGCCACTGCCAGCCAACCACAGGTGAGTCACCTGGCTGTCTGACAAGTGATAGGCCTGATGAACACACACACACACACACACACTCTTGGGCAGTCGAGTGGCTATCTACCTGTGATGCCAGAGTGTTGTGTGGTTTAAAGGCCTGCTTGTCCTACAGAGAGGCCGTCTGACTTGCAGCCTGACAATCTTGTTTCCTGTGCATCTGAATGGGCTGAGCTGAACAGGGAGCTAATCCCTATTAATCCCTGCGTAATACTGCCTCAATAGGGGATGCTCAGAGAGAACAGCTCTGTTAGTGCAGAGTAGAGCTGCTTCAATAGGGCATCCTCCGAGAGCACGGCCCCTTCTCCAAATCCTGTCTTAGTTTATGGTTCAGCCAGAACCATGCAGACACACTCATACCCACACACACTCCCTTCTTGCTCCTCCCCCCTGTCCCTCTGCTGAAAAGGTACCATTGTTTGTTCTGTAAACATGGGACACGCCTCAGTCTCCATGGCAACCAGACAACGCATGTATGCCCCAAGTCTTAGCTGCTTCTTGGGTGCTAGAAGAGTGCCCCCCCCCCTCCCCACCCCCCTTTATCTTTCTCCCTCTCTCACACACACAAACACACACACCTGAGTGGAGAGAATCCCACTGCACAGCTGTGACGAGGGGGAAGGGAGGGTACTAGTGAAAGGTGAGGTCCATGCTGAGACTGGAGCGGTGGGGGGGAGGGGTGCGAGGGATGAAGTTTCTTGACACTATAGCCTCTCTCTCTCTCTCTCTCTCTCTCTCTCTCTCTCTCTCTCTCTCTCTACCCGCCCCCCCCAACTCCTTTCATCTCCTCACCGTCGTACTTTGTCCAGTCTTCTTACTGTTATCTTTCCCTCCTCTCTCTCTCTCCTTGGTCCCCTCCGCTGATCTGAGGGCAAAGTGTGCTCTGGTGAATTCTGTCTTCAGTCTCAGGATGATTCAGCATTTCTATCTTGTGTAGAAAGGAGAAGTGAGCAGCAGCTGAGAGCAAGGCAGAGTGACCTCGTTCTGGACTGTCCAGTTAACAACCACGACCTCTTGAGTGGAACCCAGGGCGATGATGATGTGTTAGGAGGAGGAGGAAGAGGAAGACCTCTTCCCGTGAAGCTGTACATACTCTCTAACGTCTTTCATCATTCTCAATGCTGAGGCCGGATTAGTCTCTGAATGACTGTATAGAGATGACAGATGGGAATCTGGACCTACAAGACATCAGACACACACACACACTCCCCTGATACTGTATCATCACTCAGTTCTCCTACAGCCGCACCCTCTCAGGTGAGGGAGACACTGACATGCCTGTGCCTCCTTCACAAACACCCAGAGGTATGTGTGTGTGTGTCTCTCTCTCTCTCTCTCTCTCTCTCTCTCTCTCTCTCTCTCTCTCTCTCTCTCTCTCTCTCTCTCTCTCTCTCTCTCTCTCTCACACTCACACTCACACTCACACTCACACTCACAGACACACTCACAGACACAGACACAGACACAGAGGTGCATAACACTGTCGCCCGGACAGACTTCTCCCTGAAAGAGATTGTCACACCAGAAATTTGTTTAGAGACAACTTGTCGATAAAGATTTGAACAGGAATAAGTTTCCCTGTGTTTCCAAAACATCCTCAAACTGGGATGAACAGAGGTGAAACAGAGGAGGAGTAAGATGGGGAAGCGGGGAGGAAGCAGGGAGTGGTTAGAGAGAAGGAGGGGAGGAGAGTTTAAATGGAGGATTGAGAAGAGATGAGGGGAAAGAAGACAAGAGGAGGGGAGGGGTTAGACGAAAGGGGTAGTAGTGTTCATAGCAGGGGGAGGGGAAGGATTCTTAGCTGGAGGGGGCTGGAGGTGTGACTGTGTGATGGGGGATGCAAGGGGGTGAGGCATTGCCTAAGTCTGTGGGGGAGGGGTGGAGGTAAGGAGGGTTCGGGGTAGATAGTTGATGTGTGTGTTTTAGTGGGGGGAAGGGGTATAGGACTAGCCTAGGTGTGTCCTCTCCATTGTCACACGTGCATACACACACACACACACACACACACACACACACACACACACAGCTCCCATGGGGAGTACAGGTTGTGATAGGCTGTGTCGACGCCCTCAAGGCAGGCAGGAGACACAAAGACTCACAACCCTTTCTTTGGTTTGAAACCTAGCCTCCACCCCACCCTACACACACACACACAGAGTGAATTATTAGACAATCCAGTGAAAAATAACTAAAAACAGAGTTGTAGATTTAAAGTTGTTGTTTGTCTGTTAAAAGTTTAAAAGAGGAATATCATCAACCAAACACTTCCTCCTTTTTTAGATCTAATATTCTTGCACTGTCCAACTATTTCTTCTCTTTCTTTCTCGTGTTCTTTATCACTTTAGTCTTCTCTCTCCATCTGTTTGTTGTCAGCCCCCACCCCACCCCACAGAAATAAAGTTTAAAGGTGAGCCAGGATAGATGGTAGATCTACCTAGATAATCATCAACTTGGAGGAGAACACATCTCCCTCTCTTCTTTCTCTCACCAGAGACAGACAGGTGAACCAGAGACAGACAGGTGAACCAGAGACAGACAGGTGAACCAGAGACAGACGGGTGAACCAGAGACAGACGGGTGAACCAGAGACAGACGGGTGAACCAGAGACAGACGGGTGAACCAGAGACAGACGGGTGAACCAGAGACAGACGGGTGAACCAGAGACAGACGGGTGAACCAGAGACAGACGGGTGAACCAGAGACAGACGGGTGAACCAGAGACAGACGGGTGAACCAGAGACAGACGGGTGAACCAGAGACAGACGGGTGAACCAGAGACAGACGGGTGAACCAGAGACAGACGGGTGAACCAGAGACAGACGGGTGAACCAGAGACAGACGGGTGAACCAGAGACAGACGGGTGAACCAGAGACAGACGGGTGAACCAGAGACAGACGGGTGAACCAGAGACAGACGGGTGAACCAGAGACAGACGGGTGAACCAGAGACAGACGGGTGAACCAGAGACAGACGGGTGAACCAGAGACAGACGGGTGAACCAGAGACAGACGGGTGAACCAGAGACAGACGGGTGAACCAGAGACAGACAGGTGAACCAGAGCTCAGCCATCATCATCAGGTCACTTGCGTAACAGCAGATCAGACTAGGTTACTCTCCTCTTTTCTCCCTTTTCCTTCTTTTTCCTCTCTTTTTTTGCTCTTATAAACACCTTTTTGAGACGATCTGGTATTATGAACTCCTCCAGTTATCCTTGAGTCATCCTGTCCCCCCTTTGTGTTTCAGTAGAAATCCTGTCATTACTTGTGTCTTACTGACAGTTTAGTATCAGTTTGCTCAAGACAAGGTCACTGTAATGCTGACTGTGCTGACACACACACAGAAGTGCACACACACTCCTGTGTGTGTGTGTGTGTATCAGTGTATCATCACACAGCTGTGATTACATAGAATTAAGATGGAGACTACTAGAGTGAGTGTAAGAAGCAGACTCCTGCAAGAGCAGAGATTAGCGGCAGCCATCTTGTTTGTCTGCTTGTCTCCACTCTGATTACCTCATCTGCAGCAGAGGATGGAGGGAACATGTCTGCTTTGGTAGACTGTGAGAAAGAGAAGCAAGAGAGGAGAACGGGGTGGGGGGGATTACAGTATATTGAAGACTGTAAGAGCAACAAAAACAGAGATGAGAGGGAAAATAACCCCTTTTGTCAGTTCTGTCTTTTTTATCCTTTTTTTGGAGGAGGAAATGGCCTATCCCTGAAGACTGGTGAGGGTCTCTGACTTCCTGCCTCAACAGGAAGTGGTGGATACTGAATGTTGTTTCAGGTTCTTGTAATTATGATAAGCACTGGCCACTATGTTGGGGAGGAGGGGGTGTCTGTTAGGAGTGCGTAGAGGAGAATAGGTGGTTTAAACTGTTTCAGGCGTCAGAAGTTTTGAACTTAGAGGAGGGGTAATAAGTCAAAGCAAAAGAAGGGGAGAGATATGGAGGAGTTGTGTGTGTGTGTGTGTGTGTGTGTGTGTGTTAGTAAAACAATTCAGTTTAAGAGAGGAAGAGAGACTGAAAGGTGGAGGTAGAGGAAGAGAGACTGAAAGGTGGAGGTAGAGGAAGAGAGACTGAAAGGTGGAGGTAGAGGAAGAGAGACTGAAAGATGGAGGTAGAGGAAGTGAGACTGAAAGGTGGAGGTAGAGGAAGTGAGACTGAAAGGTGGAGGTAGAGGAAGAGAGACTGAAAGGTGGAGGTAGAGGAAGAGAGACTGAAAGATGGAGGTAGAGGAAGAGAGACTGAAAGATGGAGGTAGAGGAAGAGAGACTGAAAGGTGGAGGTAGAGGAAGAGAGACTGAAAGATGGAGGCAGAAAACCAGAGATAATCTAGGGCAGAAATGTAGTCAAAGTTTATCGTTCTGTTCTGCTGTTCCTGTAAACATTAACTTCTTTATCGAAAGAAGAGGCCCTTTGCACTGGGGCTTGACATCCTACCAGGGAGTGGTCTACAAGATTCTAACTACCACACCATGCTAACGCTAGATGCTAACTACCACACCATGCTAACGCTAGATGCTATCTACCACACCATTCTAACGCTAGATGCTAGCTACCACACTATGATAATGCTACATGCTAGCTAGAGGCTAAAAAACGAACTAAGTATTTGCATGTGTAATGATGCTAGGCTAACAGGCGACCATGCTACAGGATAAAGGTCAAGTATCTGCTAATGGTAGATGCTAAGTGCTAACAGATGATGATGATGATGCTCCCAAGCAACTAGCTGCATGTTAAGGATGGCTTGGGAGCTGGAACCTGGCTCTAGACAGAGCTCTCTCTGTCCCTGCTTGTCAGAGTGGCAGGAAAGAGAAAGAGGAGGGGAGTCGAGATGAATAAACTGAAATTGCAGAGAAGGTGAGAGGGAACGTGAAATAGAGTAAAAAGTGATGGAGAAAAAGCGAGTTTTCCAGCTTTCGCTGGTAGCTGGTGTCCCTGTAATCTCGTAGTGTAGTATTAGGGTGACCAGGGACCTGGTAGAGGACCACAGTGGTCTGGGGAGGGTTTGTGAAGTTCCTCTACCTCCAGGCCTCCACCTCCTCCCTCAGGATGAATCAGGCCCTTGTAGGAGCTCAAGTCCTGGGGCCGCTGGCCACCGAGCGGGCCCTACTCTGCTGGAGTTCCAGTCTGGAGGAACAAAACACAATGTGACTCTTATTTCAGAAGGGAGGAGAGGGGGAGGAGGGTGATGGAAGAGGGGAGTAGTACATGATGTGATGCTAGAGGAGTCACTTCAGTGTAGCAGAGAGGAGAGAGAAAAACAAAACAAAAAGAGTTTGTGTGTGCGCCCATGTGTGCGCCCCAGGGGTGTGATGGATAACCCCTGCTGTGTGAGCAACCCCCCCCCCCCAAAGTGTCTCCGCCTCTTTCTTCACTCCTCCGTCACTGACAGGCCTGTCCTCGATCAACAGCTGGCTTCAGAGGCTCCGATTGGTTGAAGCCAAATGGGAGGGGCTTAGGCCCATGTGGCTGGGCAGAGTTTGTGTATGGGAAGTGGG
The DNA here is from genome assembly GCF_038355195.1 of Osmerus mordax. NCBI lineage: Eukaryota > Metazoa > Chordata > Actinopteri > Osmeriformes > Osmeridae > Osmerus > Osmerus mordax. Next base: position 13,018,052 of record NC_090064.1, read on the forward strand.
AGGGGCTTGTGGAGTAGAGGTGGGTGGATCGGAGTGAAGGAGGGCAGCCATTGGCTGATGCTTTGGCCTTGTACTTTGGCCTGCATCTGTCTTTAGAGTGTTAGACGACTGTGCAACTTCAGAGTGAGAGAGAAGGAAAGAGAAGCCAACAGGAGAGGGGGAGGAGGGAGAGGCTGGCTCAGTGATCTATTTAGAAGGAGGGACGGTGGGAGAGAGAGAAAATGAGAGGTGCCTCAGCTGAACTGAGCCATCTAGTTGTTGAGTTTGCTAAGTGTCTCGCCTTGTATGTGTCTCTGTCTGTCTCTCACAAACCACAGTAGCTGTCCTCTTTGGGGGAGGAAAAAAAAAAAAGAGCTTGACTGCAACAAATCATGTGTGGTCGGTGTGTGTGCATGTGTGAGAGAGGGGGAGACAGACAGAGGGATAACCCTAGTCAGTTCAGATGAAGGGTGTATTCTTCCTGGCTACACAAAGAGAGCTATTATGGCGAGAAGAGTTCTGGAGAGAGAGGGATGGAGAGAGGGAAGAGAAAGAGAGAGGCGTTCTTGCCTGGGGCTGGTTGGTTGTGAATCCCCCTCCAGTCGTTTGACTTCTGCTCTCTGACAGAAAACACAGACAGACACACACACTACCCCAAGCTGTAAATGGGCTACAGGCGCTGTGGAGAGAGAGGGAAACTCAGAGGTAGAGCGGGAGAGAGAGATGGAGGGAGAGTGACAGACAGAGATGGAGTGATAGAGATGGAAGGTGAGAAGGATAGAGACATTGCTTGACTGGTTTCAGATCAGAAACGCCTAGACTCTTTAAGATTAGGCTACTGGACAAGCAGTGCTTTTGTATGGGAGGAGCACACACACACACACACCACGCTTTCTGGTAGACTAATCGGTGTGACAAGGGTGTGTGTGTGCTGAGTAAGTCCAGGGCTCTGTCAGCTTTGGCATGTATGAGCTTGTTGCCTGTATATGCCTGGAGGCACACACACACACACACACACACACACACACACATACTCTCCTCCCTTCTGTGTTTCAGGTGCTGAACAAACCTGAGCTTAGCTGCTAGGGCTTGTCAGAGAGGGAGGGTTGGAGTGAGATAGTCACTCAGGTTTAGGCCTATTGTTAAGGAATGTTGTTGAACCTTTCTCTTTTTCTCACTCTCTCACTGTCTCCCTGACAACACTGCACATAGCGGCCTGGGATTGGCGGTTTCCATTACCAGTAACTTAATTTTTAGGCTACGTGCATTAATTGAGTTGACAGAAAGTGGTCTTCCCTCTGAACACTGCTGTTTGTGTTGGACCAGTGTCCATGTGTTGTGAGTGCATGTGCTTGTGTGGGGGATACAGTTATTAAGTGCGTGTGTTTGTGAGAGGGACTGTTTCTAAAGTTGTGTCTGTGTGTGTGTGTGTCAAGGATTTATGAAGTTGATTTGTTAGAGCAGATGTAACTGAATGGACCATTTGTTGACCAGATAAGACAACTGGGCCAGAAGAGAAGAGCTAAACTACATTAGCCTGGCCCGTCCTGGCCTGGGTCAGGCATGGTCTTGTCTGGCCTGGGTCAGGCATGGTCTTGTCTGGCCTGGGTCAGGTATGGTCTTGTCTGGCCTGGCCTGGGTCAGGCATGGTCTTGTCTGGCCTGGGTCAGGCATGGTCTTGTCTGGCCTGGGTCAGGTATGGTCTTGTCCGGCCTGGCCTGGGTCAGGTATGGTCTTGTCTGGCCTGGCCTGGGTCAGGCATGGTCTTGTCTGGCCTGGGTCAGGTATGGTCTTGTCTGGCCTGGGTCAGGCATGGTCTTGTCTGGCCTGGGTCAGGTATGGTCTTGTCTGGCCTGGCCTGGGTCAGGTATGGTCTTGTCCGGCCTGGCCAGAGTGACATTTGCACTAGTAAGTATGGCAGAGATGAAGCTACTTTACAGAGATGAAGAAAAGAGATAAAAAGTTGAGAAGAAACACAACCGAGCGAACGAGAGATGCAGAGGGAAGGAAGGAGGAAAGGAGGGCATGTAAAGAGGGAGGGAGAGAGGAGACATTCCCATGTGACCTTTTTTTGTGCTCTTTTTCCCTTCAAGTTTTTCTCTTTCTTTCATTGATGAGACGAGAAACTTCCTGAAGGGTCAGTTCAGAATGAGGAAGCAGAGACAGCCACGCCTCTCAGGGATGACTCAAGTTAACTAGTAACTACATCACAGCACTTCTCTTCAACATGCTCAAAATGTCACCTTTCTTGTTTTAGATGCTTCGAATATGTGTACTAGTACACATATCTAGTAGCTACATACACATCTAGTAGCTACAGTAGCCTACTAAATTCAGTTTGTGCGGACAACTTGGAGAGCGAGAGAGAGAGAGAGAGAGAGAGAGGTGAGGGATGGAGAGGTGAGTGATGGAGAGAGGGTTGGATAAAGAGAAGGGAGTTGGTGAATCCCATCGGTATGTTACTGTGAGTCAAACACTTCAAGTGTTTTCAGACTCTCACAGGACGCCTCTGTGTGTCTGACATGGAGCCAAGGTTAATATGGGGATCAGAGTGACTAGAGCTGTGTGTCTGACTGGGAGGACGAGAGAGGGGTACAGGGTGTGCTATTGTTTGTGTGTGTGTGTGTGTGTGTGTGTGTGTGAGAGAAATGGGGTTTTGCAGGCAGCTGTCAGGGCTGGCATCTGTCAACACTCAATCTGCATTTGCACTCAAGCCCCACCTCAACCGTGTGTGTGTTAGTGTGCTCACGCACAGTTTTAGCGTAGTGGCTAAATGTGGCTGTAATGGCCCCATCCTCCTCTGTCTGTCATGGCATCCTGTCAAACTGGATCGTCCTTCTCTCCATCCCTCCCTCCTCCTCTAGCTCTCCTTTTAAAATGATCTATCCTTTCATTTCTTCCTTTCCTTTCTCCATCTCTCCCTCCCTGTCACACAGCCAAGTGACCTCAGTCTGAAGAAAAAGAAAGAGAAATGGTCCTCAATGCTGGCTAGCAGAGTTACAGCTAGCTTTAGCACAATGTCTTTTTAAAGTCTTAGTGATGCATGACTCTTTGTTCTGCTTGGAGAAGAAAAGCTCCCCAAAAGTGTGTGTGTGTCTGTCTAGCGTGCAGCCAGCAGGTTAGCATCTCTAGCCAAGCTAGCATGTGTTGTGTGTGTGTGTGTGTGTGCGCACGCATGTTTGTGTGTAAGTGAGAGGGAGAAGGAAGAATAAAGGCCAGTGTTTGTGTTGGATGAGAGGGTTCCAGAAGTTGCTGGCTGTCTCTGACACCTGTGGTGTTTCTCTCTCTCTTTCGCTCTCTTTCGCTCGCTCTCTCTCTTTCTCTCTCTTTCGCTCTCTCTCGCTCTCTTTCTCTCTCTTTCTTTCTATCTTCTCTCTCTCTCTCTCTCTCTCTCTCTCTCTCTCTCTCTCTCTCTCTCTCTCTCTCTCTCTCTCTCTCTCTCTCACACGCTAGGGGGGTGGAGGACAGCTGCTTCACACACGACTAAGGACCCCACCTCCCTCCCACCCCCAAGCTCTTTCTCTGTCAGTGTGTGCGTGCGCGTGGCCGTTTTTCTGATTTAACAGCTTAGTCCTACTTACTGCGTACAGTGGCATAGTAACAGCATCTTGTGCCTCTGGTCTCCTGGACAACTGACCAGTTAAACCTGTCTGGGAGGACATGGACCCACTAAGACACCTAGTTAGAACTAATTTTGAAAGATGGAGAGAGAAAGACTGGAATGGGTATATGGGAAGAGATGAACAGAGGGAGGGGAAAAGAGGGGCTGATGAGAGGGAGCGGAAGATGGAGGGATGAAAGATGGGTGGAGGAGGGAGGGAGTAAAGAAAGAGATTATCAGATTAGTGGCTGTTAAGAGTTGCTAATTACAAATCCAGTGGGAATGGGGCTGTTAACGGTGGGGGTGGGGGGTAGGGGGGGAGCAGCGGGTAGAAGCAGGGGCTAGGGCTGCTAACTTTGGCTTGTCACACAGCAGAACAAATCTAGACAATAATGACAAGGTGACAACTGGACTGTCCATGGCTAGGCTAATTAGCATGCTAATAACTGCTAAACCTCCATAGGAACAACTGGGCTGTCTATGGCTAAGCTAATTAGCGTGCTGTCACCCTCTTAATCTCTATGGTCCCTTTCATTTGAGACTTTAGCTTACTAGCACATTTTACAGCATAGAATGAGCTCATGCAAGTGCAGTTGTTAGTCGTCGTTGATGAAGAAGTTGGCCTACGCCTGCTCTACGATATTGGTTTAAAGAGTGCGTGCGTGTGACATAGCAGGAATGCAGTGGGGCTGCTGTGTGGCTGGATGACAGGCACAGACAAGTGTGGGGGCTGGAGAGGGAGAGGGAGGGAGGGGGATAAAAAGAGAGATGGAGAGAGATAGGGAAAGAGTGAGAGAGCAGTTGTCAGCAGGAGAGATCACTATTTGGCTGCTCCTCACACCAGCATCTCCCCTGTATCAATTACTTTAGGGAGAGGTTACCATATAAACGGGGAGGAGGGCGAGGGAGGGGGTGAGAGAAGGGGTGGAAGTATCTAATATAGATTGAAGGGAAACACTGAGGGTTAGATTTAGGGGTGTAACAATATATTGTGGTACAATACATTTGCGGTACAAAAATGTAACAATATGTATCGTGTAGTCATGACGATATTTTTTCGATATGACATTCGTTTTATCCTATTGGTTGAGCTACCTATCTTGCACCTGCATCTCGCGTACACACATCTTTGAGCATTCACAGCTTGAACTGGGCAGTGGCCTAGCAGGGCAAAATGAGTTTGACTGATATAGAACAGTGGTTCTCAAACTGTGGTACGCGTGCCCCCTTCTAGTGATACGCGGAGGAATCTCAGAAATATTTAAATACTTTAACCATGATATCATTGAAATGTGATTTTAAATAAGTTTTACCTTCCCTATAATATTTTAGCTTCGAAACAAAGATAAATGTTGGCACGCTCTAGGACCAAACTGTTCCCGGGTTCCTATTACAGTACTATACCACAGTGACTGGACATAATGTAGCTATGTTAGCCTGCTGCTGCTACATAGGCTATTACTTTTCTTTGATTCATGTAAAGTAGCATGATTATACGTCAATATAAGGGAAGGTAGCGCGACGTGATGCAAACGTTACAAGCTGATGCTGCACATTATTCAAGACACAAGTGGATATATATTTATTTTTTTACTATTCACAGGGCATTTGTCATTATCTTTTTTTATTACTTCAAAAAGTCACGTGAAAGTGTAACGGATTTCCTCCTTCACTCGCAGTCCACCGGGGTGCGAATACAAACAATGACGTTATGGTGGCAAAATAAATTAACACAGAACTGGATGATATTGCAATTTAACTTTACTGATGATGGGCTTATCGTATTGATGCAGCCACAAAAAAAAGTTTATTTAGCTTCTTTCTTCAGAGGGGCAGGTCAGCCAATCAGGGCAAACAGGCTGTTGCCCGGGCAACACTAGCCTGTACCTGTGCACATCCCTGAGGGTCGGCTTACTACTGTAACGTCGGTCATAATGGTGGTACTTGGAGTCAAATATTTTCTGAGGTGGTACGGGGTGTAAAAAGTTTGAGAACCACTGTTGTACACAAACATTGTTACTTAACATACAGAAGTTCAAATAAAAATATTTGCACATTCTTGAAGTTGATTTAGAATGATTATTTTATTCTTTGTGGGGGGTTCTACGTATCTAGATACGTATCGTATCGTGACGCCAGTATCGAGATACGTATCAAATCGTGAGCTGAGTGTATCGTTACACCCCTAGTTAGACTGGTTGGGTAAGGAAAGGAAGAGAACTGAGGGGAAACTGGGAGAGGGGGAGAAGAGAGAGAGAGAGAGACTGAGAGAAGAGACAGGGAGAATCTGGTCTAACTCGCTCACCCAGTTCTTTGTTGGGAAAATCTCCATCTCTGCTTCTGTACCCTTCAGTGACTGCTCATTGGCTCCCTGAGTCCTGCTTCAACCAATCATGAGGTACAGCACAGGGCAGGGAGAAGGGAGAGGCCTGGGGATGGGCCTGTCTTTGAACAGTTTGTGCAGATAAAGATGCTGGCACTTCAATCAAGCAGCCATGCACATGTACACACAGCGGTGACTGGTGTGTGAATCACCCTCGGTAGTGAGTTTCTATAGGTCTGGACATGACGGAGAACATTCTGTGGCGTTCAGCCCAGCCGCATAACTACAGATTATAAAAGTTCACATAACAGGAAGTGTTTTTTATTTTTTGTTGTTCTCGTGGTGTGACATGTATATCAGGACAGCAGTATCCTCTCATTTGAATAGCCTCGCTACTCCCAGCAAACATGTCAGCGATGCAAAAAAGTAATCTGACTAGTCCGCATGCGTGTTCAAAAACGTGTGTGTATGTGAGGAGAGAGAGACAGGTTGTAGATGCAGATGTAGGGAGCCTTGTGTAAGTACATGGGGAAGTAGTGTGTTTAAGAATGCCTTTGTCTGCACCACACACACACACACACACTGACACACCAAATAGCCCTGATTATGTTGCTGTTTTGTGCTGCTGTGAAAAAGCGCCAAAAGTTTGTGTGACCCCGGTTCGTCTGTTTGTTAAAGGTGGTCTCTGTGCTCTCTCTGCAGTGTAAGCAGAGCGCGCTGACACGCCCAGTGGGCAGGCAGGCGGGCGAGAGGTGGGACTCCTCCTACTCGCCATCCCAAGCCACATCCCCTCGCCACACACCCCCAAGCTCCGCCCTCGACCCCGCCTCCGAGCCCAGCTGCGTTTTCGCCCGGGTCTCTGGACGGGTAAATATACCGCCTCCGCCCGCGCCCTGCTCTCCTCCCTCCCTCCGCCGTGCCTCTGTCTCTCTCAACGCGTCTCTCCTCCATCCCCTCAATACTCTATTCTCCTAGTGCGTCTCTCTCTCTCTTTCCCTCTCTGTCTTTCTTTCTTTTCCCCTCCTCTTCATCCATCCATCCATCTTGCTCCCACGTCACCGCATGTCTCTTCCTCACGAGAGACACGGTGGCCCGCCTTCCTCCTTCCACCACCCCGCCACTCCATCCCTCCCTCTCTGACCTCCTCCTCCTCCCATCCAGGCTGAGCAGAGCTGCTTACACTCTCTCACGCAGTCCCACTCCGGCCCCATGCCCCGCATCGCCGTGGTGACGCTCCCTTCAGCATGGCCGCTTCTCTCCCCCCTCAGCCTTCGTTCCCGTCACTGCGTTTGCATCCAGGATATACTTCCGTTCTTGAACTTTTCGCATTAATCTTTTCCCGTTGGCCATCCCGCTCTTTCATGACCCTTCATGTCACCAGTTACCATCCAGTCATTATGGCTAAACCACTTAATTCTTTCACTTTTCATTTATTCATCTTGCCTAATTGTGACGATTGGTGTCTGATATCTTCATGATGTTCTAACGGAGCATGCAGATGTCCTGAGCGAGTGTGCGTGTGCTTGTGTTCATCACCAGGTGTTAGCTGTTGAAGGCACAGAAACACGTCTCTCTGAAACTTGTTGCAACCTTCTTGTCATGTTAGCATTACCTAGCTTGGCTAGGCAGTTTCTCATTAGTGTTTTCCTGGCCTGGTCTAGCCTGGGTGGGAATCACTGCCTTGAAACATGTGGCGGATAGACAGGATGATGCAAGAGACCGGGTGAAGAAATGGAGTAAGGGGTGGATGAATGTATGAAAGGGAGGGATGGAGGGAGAGGGGGAAAAGAAACCTTCAGGCAAGAGGGAAGTGGAGGAAAGATGAAGCAGAGAAGAGGGTCTTTGTAGCCTCCTCTCCTCCCCCTCTCTTCTCCCACTCCTCTGTCCTCCCCTCCTCTCCTCCTCCCTCTCTGCTTCTGCAAACATCGAACCACACCGACACTCTGACCTTTGGTCCGGGGGAGGAGGGGGGAGATGAGGAGGAGGAGGAGGAGGGGGCAGACTGATACAGAGGGATGAGGTTGAGGTTGGTCGGGGGGGGGGGGGGGACACGGGACACAGAGAGACTGAAGGACGGAGAGAGATTTAAAAGACCAGGGAGTTGGGTGTGTTTGTGTTGGGAGAGGTGGGGGAGGGTGAGAGAGAGAGATAGAGAGAGAGAGAGAGAGAGAGAGAAGTGGTGTGTGTGTGAACCAGGCTACCTGGTGCATCTGCTATGGAATGCTGATGGGTTGGGGTTCACTATGTGTATTCAAGCCTGTTTAGCCCCTCCTTCTCTCGCTCTCTCTTGCCTCTCTCCTGTTGTGTGTGTGTGTGTGTGTGTGTGTGTGTGCAACAAGTTTGGGCAGCAGAAAACTTTGTGGAGTGGAAGGAGGGGGAGGAGGGGCATTAGTAACTGAGTGTGAGATGAGAGGGGGGATAGACAGGGAGAAAGGGGGAGGGGTGGTCCTCTTAAACTCACGGGGAAGCAGGGAAAAGGAAGAGAGAGAGAGGTCTCTTCTCATCAATCAGACACACACACGCACACGGAAGAGGGGGGCTCTTGTGACTGGGGAGGGTGCGTTTCCTGTTGTGATTAAGGAGAGCGTCATGCCTCAACACTCTGCCTGCACCGCCCCCCACATAGCACACACAAGAACACACACTTCAGTTAGCCTTTAATGTTAGCCTAGCTAACAACCAGACCACTGGATGTTAACACTGCAGCTTTGTGATGTGTGTGTGTGTGTGTGTGTGTGTGCTAGTTCAGAGGTGTGAGGAGAGACATGAGACAGAGAGACAGAGGGGATGTAGTAATAAATACGCAACATATGGTCACAGTATCCCCTGTCCTCCATCCCCCATCCCTCTCTCCTCCCCCATCCCTCTCTACTCCCCCATCCCTCTCTCCTCCCCCATCCCTCTCTCCTCCCCCATCCCTCTCTCCTCCCCCATCCCTCTCTCCTCCCCCATCCCTCTCTCCTCCCCCATCCCTCTCTCCATCACTCAACTACCAGCCCCCTCAAGTCTTTGCCTAACCTAGAGTGTGAGCTGACAAGCTCGGCTTTGATGCACACACACACACACACACACAAATAACCTGAGCAGAGACGGCAAAAGTACTCACATCCTTCACTCAAGTACAATTCTAATGTTTAGAAAGACTCTGGTAAAAGTTGATGTGCTGACTACACTTTTTCCACTCAAGTTCCAGTAAAGAAGGATGGGCTCTGACATATACTTAAGAAAAAGTTGCCATTACATACACATTACTTTAAAACAAAAGTAAAGAGCCTGGTTTGAAAATGTAAGAAGTAGGAAGTACAGATATTTGTGTAAAAAATGTAGTAAAAGTAAAGTACTGAAACCAGAACCAAATTTAGTACAGCAACAAAGTATTTGTACTTTTTTACTTCCCATCTCTGAACCTGGGCACTGCATTCCCACACTAAACAAACCCTAACACTATTTCCAACTTTGCGAATCTCTGTTCCAATTAGTTTTAAAATCCTTCCTTCCGTCCTTCCTTGTCCACCTCCAGACACCCTCCCCCGCCCAGCGTGATGGGCAGAGGGGCAGACGAGGCAAAGGGAGAAACACAGACAGGAGGAGGAGATTCAGGTGCTCAGACCAAAGATTTCCTGGTCGGTCGTTTGCGTTTGTGACCAACAGCTCATTTGACTGAGTCTGTTGTCTCTCTGTTTCTCTCTTTCTTTCTGTTTCTCTCTCTCTCACTTCTGTCTCTCTCTTTTCCTGTGGTGAATGATGACAGTAGTCTGGCACACACACACACACACACACACACACACACACACAACTCCCACATCCTCCTCTGAGTGTTCTGTCACTGGGTTACGTTCCCTCACAGGTGTGTGTGTGTCCTGACCCCCCCCCCCCCCCCCCCCCCTCACAGTAGGAGGACTATGGTAGTCACCCTGACCCCTGTGCATGGTCAGCAGAACGTTACGGTTGCCAGATTGGGGTGTGTTGGAGTGTGTGTGGGGGATAGGGTTGCCAGATTTAACCCACGTGAAGGCTGCAGGGTGATTTAGGGAAGGCTGCTGTGAGGAGAACAGAGTTCAGCACAGACTCCTCAGAGGAGAGAGGAGGGAAGAGAGAAGCGAAGGAGACAAAATGGAGGAGAGAGATGGGATGGGTCAGCATTCCTGTTTGCTGGTGTTTGGCACAGAGAGACAACTTTTCCGCTGTTGCTCACACACACACACACACATGCACACACGCACGCATCCCACAACCACGTTGACTAAGTAGCCTCTCTACTACTCACTGTGTGATCCCAGGGCTCTTTTTTACAAGGATGTGCAAGAATGCCAGGAGTGTGAGTGTCTGTGTGTGCGTGCATGTGCGCGCATGTTGGGGTGGGAGGGGGGGTGGGGGAGAGGCGGGGGGGGAGGGGGTTGTGGGTAGGTGTCAAAGCTAGAGTGAGAGTGACTGCTGGGAACAGATGTAGTAACAGCAGCCCCTGTGCCCCCCACCACACACACACACACACACACACACACACACACACTCAGAACATTCTGCCCTCGGTGAGTGTTTGATGGCCTCCCCCTGACAAGTGCAGCCTTCTGCTGTGAAACACCAGCAGTCACCAGCCCCTCCCCCCCCTTCCTCACAGAGGTCTGGATCCCGTCTCTCCTCTCTTCATCATCCCCCCCTCTTCTCTCTTCCTCCGTCTCTCCTCCTCCCCTCTTCTCGTCCTCCTCTCCCGGTCTTCCTGCCCCCACCATCTGTTGTTGTCTGTCAGAGCAGGGTGTAAGAAGTGCTGCCCCAGCAGTGGATCCTCCAATCACAGAACAGCTACGGGGGAGGGGGGAGGGGTTAAGAAAGAGGGATGGAAGGGTGATACTAGGCTAATGAAAGAAAACAAATCCACTAAGCCTGAGATCTGTTGGTAACAGCCTCCTGTATGTGTGTGTTTGTGTGTGTGTGTTGACAATCACTCAGCAAGAAGCAGTTTTTATAAGCTATAGTCAGAGCAAACAGCCAAATAGTTTAGTCGTTTGTTGTACAGTATGTACAGGAACCTGTCTTCCTGTAAGTTCACCTCTTTCATCCCTTCATATTTGAACGTCAGACTTTTCTTATCTCTACCCTTCCAGCTTCAATCATGAATTCATCCTTTTTCACACACACACATACACACACACACATTCTGTGTGTGTGTTTCTCTCTCCCTCCCACTCTTTCTTCTATGGAGGAGGAAGTGGCCTGGTCCGGATGGAGACTTCCTGTGGGGCCATGAAACAGGAAACAGCAATTAGGAGTCTCTCCTCTCCCTTGCTGTCCTTCCCTTCCCTCCTCTCCTACCCTTTTCTTCCCTTACCTCCTCTCCTCATCTTTCCCAACAGGTGTCTGGTCTATAAAACACTGTGTGTGTGTTTGTGTGTGCGGCATCCACCATAGAGGGTATATTATTAAACTCTTGTCCCCTGGGCTTTGTGCCAAACTGTTGTCTTTCTCTGACACAAGGTCACATCCTCTCCTAGCTTGTGTACTAACCCTCTTTCCTGCCCTGCATACTAGCTAGTACACACATGTAAGTGTACTTGGGTGTACTTTGACTCGACTGTGTGACTGGTGAAGCTCAGTAGTCATGTGAACACATCATGACTCAGCTGGCTGCATTACTTCCTGGAAATGTCACATGACATGCCGGCTCACTGTGTGTGTGTGTGTGTATGTTTGTGTGTGTGTGCGTGAACAGTGATGGAGACCGCTTCAGAGCGTCCAGGGGGAGGAGCCACTAAGGAGCTGACCTCACAGGAGGCGGAGCTTTCTGTGCAACAAGAGAACTCAGACTCCACACACAATGACCTTACAGGTGTGTGTTTCTGTGAGACTGTGTGTGTGTGTGCGTGTGCGTGTGTGTGTGAGAAATGCTAGTTCTAAACCTCTCTCTCCCCAGGGAGCAACGGAGCCATGGAGGAGGAGGAGGAGGAGGAGGAAGGAGGACTGAACCGAGAGAACGGGAGGGAGGAGATGGAAGGAGGGGACGGAGGTGTGGACCTCTCCTCCATCAACGCCATGATGACCACGGTGATGAATGCCAATCAGCTCAACGGAGTTGAAGACCCCACCTCCGCTAGCTCCACCCCCAGCAAGACCATGCCCACCAGAGCCCCGAGCATCAGCCGCAACGCTCGGAAGAACCAGGTGGGGGGAGGGACACACACACGTACACACACAGGGGGGGGGGGGGGAGAGAGAGGGAGAGATGAACAACTGGCTGCAGGAGAGGAACAGGAACTATTTTGACATAATGCCCTGGCTTACATCCAGCTGTGTGCGTGTGTGTGTGTTTGTGTGTCAGGATAAAGAGATGTCAAGATGTGGAAGAGCAGGTGAAGAGCCCTCCTCTTCCCTCACCCTCCTCTTCCCTCACCCACTCCTGTCTCTCTCATGACCCCTGCTTTAAACGAGGGGCGACAAATGGTCCTCCTCTCCCCTCCTCCTCCCGTCCCTCCCTCTAACCCGCCTTCCCCCACCCTCCCATCCTCCTCCCTCTCTTCTGTCAATCCTCCTTTTGTCCTCTGGCCACATGGCAAACGGAAAAGTATGTGTGTGTGTGTGTGTGTGTGTGTGTGTGTGGGGGGGGGGGGCAGTGGACCAAACAGGTGTCACTCAGACAAACTGTGCCAAACACACACTGTATGAGGACCTTCCTATAGTAGCGTTGCCCCTCCTGGTTCACCTGCTTCGATGTTTGAATAGCTGTGGAACAGCCGGCCTTCCTCCAGTGAGAGAGCAGGATTACAGCACGTTATCCTGCACATTATGTCAGACTATCATTTGAGGAGTAGACCTTGCTACACAGATTTAGCATCATAACGTGTGTGTGTGTGTGAGCGGCGAGATGAGAAAAGAATCTCTGAGGTCTGGAATGTTTACATCTCTGAGGTCTGGAATGTGCCTCGTGCATTACTTCCTGTTACAGGCCTCCCAGACAGGAAAGGGAAGTGTTTCCTAGAAACTGTTTGTGTGTGAGAGACAGCGAAAAAGCGAGAGTGAGACAGAGATTGTGTGTTTGAGAGAAATACGTGTGCGGAATAGATGTGTGTGTGTGGGTGTGTTTAAAATGCATTGCTATACCTTGCCCAGCAGTACAGTTAATGATCAGTTGTAGTGTCAACAAGACATGAGGAGGGAGGGAGGGAGGTAAGAAAGGAGGGAGGGAGGGAGGAAAGAAAGAAAGAAAGAAAGAAAGGAGGGAGGGAGGGACTGGTGTCAGGTTACACCATGCTCAAGGTGAGCAAGGAAGCCCTCATACCTCTCTCACTCTCACACACACACCACAAATATATCTATTTACTTCATTTTAAACCTTCTGTTTGTGTGTGTGTTCGCAGGATGCCAAAGATGACAGTTCAGCCTTTATCTGCCCGCTGTGTGAAAAGAACTGTATGACCCAGCACGGCCTCACCATGCACATCAGACAGGTCAGCAGGCATAGCGCCCCCTGTGGCCTGCCAGTGGTACTGGCACGGCTGTCTGCTCCACACACCACCACCACCATCACCTTCTCTCTGCCTCAGGACAAGCACTGCTGGACAGAGAGTCTTTTTTACTTTAGTTTACTTTTTATTTACCATATCTCTTCTCTCATCCCTTCTGTCTCTTGTCCCTCCATCTTATCTTCCTTCCTCGTTTCCTTCTCTCTATCTTTCCTCTCCCCTCCATACACCCTTCCCCGCGTGGCTCCCTCCCTGTCCCTCCCTCCCTTCCTCCCTCCCCTCCTCTGTGTACAGCACAACTCTGAGAACGGAGCGACCGATCACTCCTGCAGTATCTGTGGGAAGGCCCTGAGCTCCGCCTCCTCGCTGGACCGCCACATGCTGGTGCACAGTGGAGAGAGGCCCTACAAGTGCTCTGTCTGCGGACAGACCTTCACCACCAACGGCAACATGCACAGGTATGCACATAGTCTCTCTCCCTCCCTCTCTCTCCACACCGTTACCTTATTTCTTGTCCCCCTCCTCCTCCCCTCAGTCCCCACGCTTTTGTTTGCCTTGCCCCTCCCCACCAGCCCGCTTTAGCATATAGAGCTAAGAATGAACAGCAGTGCCGCCCTGCTGTGTTTCTGTCGACACTCCTCCTAGAGCCCTGTCTGCCCAGGTGTGTCTGCTGCCCCGCCCTGCCACATGTACAGTCCTGCCCTGACCCCTGCCCGTTCACCACTCCTGCTAGCATAGTTTAGTTATGGACCCTCTTGTGAGTCTGAAATAAAGTTTGAATTGAACAAACAGTGCTGTCCACGGTCAGCATAGCACCAGCCCTGACCCACTCCCAATCACCGTTAGCATAGCGCTAGAACTAAACATCCAGTTCTGCTGTATTTGAAACCAGCATCTGCTATTAGCAACTGTGGCTAATTAGCGAGCTAACACGGCCCCTTCGCCTGAATAAGAACATCCCACTGTAGGATTTAGAGAGCTAATCTGGAAACAAACAAGTCTGTGTAAGGTATAGAGGAGAGGGAGGGTAGGGGCGAGAGAAAGAGGGAGATATGCAGAGGGAGAGAGAGAAAAGGGGGGCAGGATAAGAAGAAAAAATATTTGTGGAGAAAGCAAAATGGGGGTCTAAGGAAAATTTGGAGAGGGAGAGAGGGACTGAGATAAGAGATGGGGAGAGAGAGAAGCTGAAAGAAAAGATGGAGAGAGAGAAACTGAGAGAAGAGATGGAAAGAGAAACTGAGAGAAGAGATGGAAAGAGAGAGAGACCGAGAGAAGAGATGGAGAGAGAAGCTGTGGATAATGCTGGGGCCTCCTGGTCTAGTCACAGACCTACTGGTGATGCCTTGTAGGTTAGGGTGGGGAGGGGTGGGGGGGGGGGACTGCAGCATAGAGATAAATGACTGGGCGTTGTATGGTGGTCTCGTGTGTGTGTGTGTGTGTGTGTGTGTGTGTGCTGAGGAGGGCAGTGCCATTGGTTGCTTGTTTGAGGAAAGCAAAGCCACAGGAAGTGGGAAGATGACTTGAGAACCTCTTTAACGACACACACAGATTGGGGTATCTGCTCCCAGCATGCTTGACTGATGGCAGGGTTAAACACTAACTTCCTCTTTCGTTGTTGGGAGATTGTGTGGGTGTGGGTGCGTGATGGAGCCTGTGTAAAGTGATTTCATTTTAGGCCAGTGTAATAGTTGAGACATAAGTTGTTGAGCCATCTCCTTCATACGTTGAGACGGTCTCTCTCTCTCTCTCTCTCTCTCTCTCTCTCTCTCTCTCTCTCTCTCTCTCTCTCTCTCTCTCTCTCTCTCTCTCTCTCTCTCTCTCTCTCTCTCTCTCTCTCTCTCTCTCTCTCTGTCTCTCCCTCTCTCTCTCTCTCTCTCTCTCTCTCCATTCCTCCCCCCACCACTGGAATGAGGAGAGGTGGGTAGGATGGAATGAGAGTAGGCTGACTGTCTGTCTGTGTGTTCACTAGAGGCTGACTGGGTGTGTGTGTGTGTTCGCTACAGGCTGACTGGGTGTGTGTTCTTATCTGGAGCGTGCGGAACACCCTGTAGTGTTAGAAGACACTACACAGTTGGGATAGGAAAACTATATGCTCTTAGTCTGGTTCCAAGGACACCTCCAACCCTGCATGTTCTACCAGGACTACCTTCGAACAGGAGCTTGGAAACGATTCAGGCTTCAAACTGACAATGTTCCTCTGCCAGAACAGTAGTCCAAGGTAGCTAGCGTAGTGTTGTGAACAGATGAGCTGTGTGTGTGTGTGTCTGGCAAACAGGAGGCCATTTTGTGCCAAAGCATCACATGGAATGGAGACTGTTGTTGTGATGAGGCCGCTTGGTTGCCAAGGAGAGACATCCCATTATCCTATTATGGGCTGTGAATGGGACTAGGAGTAGAGGCATTGGATTGGCTGTTTTATTTGCATTAAGTCTTCAATTGTGAACTCTGAACTTCTGAGCACTAATAGAGTGAAGAAGAGAGAGAGGTGTAAAGAGTGAGAGAGAGAGAGAGAGAGAGAGGAGGAGGGAAGGAGGGGGGGGAGGAGAGAAAGAGGGAGGAGAGAAAGAGGGAGGAGGAAAGTTGGTTGTGAGTTGGCATGTGTGCCCTTGGTGTGACATTGCTGCCGTGGCTGGGGCAGTGTGCTAACTGCACAGCGCCCCCTCTGACCTCCCTGTGGCGGTGCAGGGAAACGCAATCAGGATGAGAGAGATGGGAGGGGGGAGAGAGAGAAACAAGAGAGACACACCTGTTGAATCTAGGAGCTAACTACAATATGTCTCAGAAATGGACTCCAACCTCAACTCGAACCTTATCCAGCTGGTCATTCAGTAGGTAAACACATTAAATTACACAACAAGCATATAAATGCACAAATAATTATGATAATTATTGTTCTGACTGAGGATGATATTAAGAATAATTTTTTTGGGTGTTTTGAGTGGTTTTCTGTTCCTTTCTGGTGACTCAGATGTAATAATCGAGACTGTCAGAATGGATGATGAACCTTAGATTATACACAGTCCTAGTCTGGGACTAATATGGTATCAGTCTAGTATCAGGCTTATCAGGTCTCAGGTGAACAACAGCAAAAGCTCCCGCTACAAAGGGTGAGAGAGGTAAAGGGGAAGGAAGAGAGAGGGAGGGAGGGAGAGATAGTGAAATGGAGAGGAGGGGGGTAGAGATGGCATGACAGAGAAAGACAGACAGAGAGTGATGGTGAGAGAGAGGAGAGGGTGGAGGGAGTGATGGTGAGACGGAGAGAGAGGGAGAGGAGTTTGGTTTCATCCAACCACATTGCGCTGACTCAGCACCTTTTGCTCTCCTCTGATTGGTCAGTCTGGGGCTCAGAGTCCACCAGCCGGGACAGGGCTGCATTCCATTCCTTCTTTCCTTCTCTCACTCGAGGGTGACGGGCTGTTAACAGCAAACCTTTTTCACCTATCCAGATGTCTTCGGATTATTGAAAAGAGAAGGAGGGCAGTGAAGGAAAAAAGGGGAGTAATGAAGGAGACAGGTTAGGGAGCAGGCTGCCTGTGTTGTAGTGTGTCCTTAGGCCCATGTGTTGTCAGGCCCCCTGTATGGGCGTCCAGAGAACTGCCTGCTATTAATATCCATCTGAGTGAAAACTGAGACCTACGATACAAGCACTGTCTGACCTTTAATCTCACGCTCAGAGTTTACACTCTGTCACACACACACACACACACACATTCAAATACTCCTCACATACACTCATATGCACCCACAAACCCAAACAGAAACATGTGTATAGTTTAGACATGCCCTAAACTGAGAGAAGCTCACTCAAGACCCAAGCTTCTCCAACCTGGCAACCCGTCATGCACAACTGAAACCCTAGCATCACTGTGTGAACACTGATAGAATAGCACACATATGTGTTAGGTGTACACCATTCTCACACACACAACTATTACTACTGCTGTTTCTCTCTCACACACACATTAACCCCTGCCCCCCCCCCCCCCCCCCCCACACACACACACACACACAATGCCTCATGTTTGATTGCTGATACAGGACTATGTGAGGGGGAGGATATGCTGATGTTCTTGCCGTAGTCTTTGTCCTTCTTTTCCCCCCCTGTCACACACACTCTCACACACACACACCTCCTTAAATCAACTGATGGCATTTGACCTTTCACCAGAGAGAAAAGTTGAGCGAAGGAGAAGAGGGGGGAGGGGAATGAGAGTGAGCCTTTCTACACGCATACACACACACACATATATACGCACACAGGTTAAATTAATCAAAGCACCTACTCCTTCATAGATGGGTGTTTTCTGACTTCATCAGGGCCTATCTCGTTTCCTTCCGTCCTCCTCCCCTTTCCTCCCCCACTCCCTCTTCTCCCAACCATACGTTCTCCGCTCCCCCTCCCCCTTCCTCCCTCTTCTTCCTCCTCTCCCCTCTCATACGACATCCTGTCTCCTCTCAAAGATGTACTGCAGAACTCTCTCTGCCTCATGCCCCCTCCATTCCTTCATAGTGTCTTTTCACTTTGGTGTGAGGAGAAAGTAGGCGGAGAAGGAGGAGGGGAGAATGCAGCTAGCAGCAGATGGTTCTCTTCACTCTCCAGTCTAGTTGTCTGATCTTCAGAGTTGTAAACTGACAACATAGACAGATACTAAGTAAGAGGAAGTGTTTTTGGAGAGTTTGGTTACATGAACATGGAGTCACCTCCATCTCCAAGGACATGTTTCTTCTCCTGGAAACTTGTGTTCCTGAGTCCCCTCCCCCCTGTGACTCATCCACCAATAGGCTCCTGCCCCCTGGCTTGTGGAGATGCCATCATGGTGGTGATCGCCACGGTGATGGAAATTACTTCCTCTTTCTCTCGCTCAGCCTAATGTCCTTATATGGTCATGATGAGTCGGCTGGATAATTACAGCAACCCAAACACTATTACAGTGTGTGTGTGTGTGTGTGTATGCGCTCGCCTGATGACCAGTTCCCTGAGGGAAGCCCAGGGATTCCCCCACTCTGTTTCACATGTTCCTGGATAATCATCTACAATTGACCTGAGCCTCTCCCAACCTGGCAACCCTTCATAGAGTAGCTCTATACCCAACCTGGCAACCCTTCATTGGCAACCCCCCAGCCGCCTGCAGGAACCCCATATAATTTTGGGGGGTGAATCACGATTTGATTAGATTCCTCCAAGAAATGATCTGAGTTTTCTCTTAAAGCTGTGTATCATCAGTGGCCTTGCTCTTACTCATTATTATCCATCTCTCTTTTGTCTCTCTCTCCATCTTCTTCCTTCCATCTCTCTTTGTCTCCCAGGCATATGAAGATCCATGACAAGGACCCTGTCAGCGCGTTACCCATAAGCCCCCCCTCGCCCACTAAACGTAGACGACCCTCCGCCAAGAGGAAGTCAGGGTTGGAGGAGGAACTGGAGAGAGACGAGCCACCTAACAAGAAGGTAACACACACACACTCACATGAACACACACTAATACGAACACACGCGAACACACTCACATGAACACACTCACATGAACACACTCACATGAACACACTCACATGAACACACTCACATGAACACACTCACATGAACACACACTAACACGAACACACGCGAACACACACTCACATGAACACACTCACATCAACACACACACACTCACATCAACACACATCAACGCTCACAGACCTCATACGCACAAACACGCAATCTCACACACATTCTCACACAAAGTTTATTCTCAGCTGGAGGAATTTGATGTCACCGTACACACATCATAGCTACCCTCCAGATGCTGTGGAGAGTCTGGGCTCCAGACACCCAGACCAGTGTGTGTGTCCTAGCCCAGGGAGGGGCTCTGTCTATGGGGTGAGGTTGATGTGACGGTGGTGTGTGTCCAGGTGCTGGAGGAGAGCCTGCTGGAGGACCTCACCAGAGGAGAGGAGGAGCCAGTGCCCTGTCCCATCTGCTTCAAGAACTTCAGCTGCAAATATGACCTGGAGAACCACATGGACACACACCCCGACACCACTCTCAGGTAGGGGAGGTACACACACACACAAACACACACACCGACCTTGGGTAGGAGAGGTTCTCCCACACACACAAACACACATAGAGATGCCATGCACGAATACCAACACACACTCACAAACACAAGGGCTGATTGATTGGAGCTGTTGGCTGAATTTATGTCCTGAAGGTCATAGTTCAACCCAGGTTCTCCAGGATTAGATGCTGACTGACCTTTTGCCTCAGACTTCTGACATGGTCCTACATCTGGTCCTCAGATAGACAAGTTAACGCTAGCTACACCAACGCCTGAAATGCTAATGCTAGCTACACCCAAATCCTGCAATGCTAACACTAGCTACATCATAACCTGCAATGCTAACACTAGTTACACCTAAACTTGAAATGCTAACATTACCTACACCAGAACCTGCTATGCTAATCCTAGCTACATCAAAGCCGGTCATGAGAAAGCTTGACATGCTAAAGCTAGTCCTCCTACTGCTAGCTATGCTAAAAAGAATTAAACTGTAGGCTGTCGGAGCCTGGTTAGCTCTGGTTCAGGTCAGTAAGGTCAGTAGAGGAGCTGCATTCCTGGGCTGAGAACCCCCCTGCCTCCTGCTATAGGCTGAGGATGTAGGGAGGGAGGGGAAGATGGAGGGAGGAGAGAGAAGGATAAAGGAATGGGAGAGGGAGGGAGGCTGGGAGGGAGGGAGGGCAGAAAGAAAAGGATGAAGGGAGGCAGGATAAAGGAGTGTGGGAGGGAGGGAGGGAAGGGAGGCAGGATAAAGGAGTGTGGGAGGGAGGGGGCTTAATAAGTCAGAGGGGGAGTCTTCACTACATGGCCCGCACTGGGGTGGGGAGGACGTTACCATGGAGACAGCACACACAGCGCAAAGGGGTAGCCATGGTGATGCATCTCCGCCGCCACAAAACTTTGTCCAATGCCTTGCTCGCCGAACCATAAGTCACGCAGCTAACTGGCTATTCGTTTTAAAGATGGATAGATTAAGTATGAGGAAAGAGAAAGAGAAAGAGGAGGAGAGGAGGAGAGAAGGATGCTGTGTTTCGCGGGGCAACAGTTTATCTCGTTATTGGGGGAAGTGGTTTGTATTTAGCTGTAATCCTGGTTAATCAGGGAGCCAGAACTCTAAGAGGATCTCAGCTTCTCTGACAACAGGAGACTGGAGACCTAGACACACACACACACTTGCATAGATACCCACACAACACAAAAGAACACATACATACAAACCTTCGTGTGCACTCGCACACACGTATGCAGTAGTTTCTCTCCAGGAAGGTATTTTCTCTGGGCAAGAGCCAAACTCTGGTATTAGGCAGTGCTCACCGTGCTCACAGTCTCGTGTGAGAGACACACACACACACACACACACACAGAGGCTTGCAGGCAGAGCCGAACACGGAGTACCTGGCACACACAGGCACACTCTCAGACTGGTCAACTCACAGAGGTGTAAAGCCACGGGGCTGGGAGGGGGAGAGGAGAGGGATGATGGGGATGGAGGGAGAATAAGATGTTGAGGGAGAGAGGGAGAGAGAGAGGGAGGGAGACAGAGGGATGATGGGGATGGAGGGAGAATAAGATGTTGAGGGAGAGAGGGAGAGAGAGAGGGAGGGAGAGAGAGGGATGATGGGGATGGAGGGAGAATAAGATGTTGGAGGAGGAGAGATAGAGGGAGGGAGGGAGAGAGGGGGAAGGAGAGAGAGGGAGAGAGATGGAGAGAGAGAGAGGGAGAGGGGGAAGGAGAGAGAGGGAGAGAGATGGAGAGAGAGAGAGGGGGAAGGAGAGAGAGGGGGAGAGAGGGAGGGAGGGAGGGGGAGAGGGAGGGAAGATGTATTGTGAAATATCAGGGAGGAGAGACTGGCGGGTGCAATGTAAAGATGTAGGGATGGGGGAGAGATGGAGAGGATAAGGAGGTTACAGAGACAGGGGTGGAGGTGGGTGATTAGGTGCGTGTGTGTGTGTGATTTTGTTAAAGCTGTGTGTAATCTCCTCAGACGCCTTGTCAGAGCGTTTTGGAGGGGGGGGGGGGGGGGGGGGTCAGAATAGGTGCAGGGTAATTGTGTGTGTGTGTGTGCTCAAACGTATTCGCTTGTGTGTTGTTGGTGTGTGTGTTGATAAGAGGCTGGCTGTGACAGACAGAGAGCAGCTGTCTCTTCTCAGCGCCTAACAAGTCTCAAACCAGCACTGCCATAGGCCACAGTGGGGTTATCACACACACACTCACATGCTCTCACACTCTCTCTTTCACACACACACAAAAACTCAGTTCTTGTAAAATAAAAAAAATAAAAAACTGTCACCATGTTCCCAGGGTGTTAAAGTCACTGCTGCCCCCCCGTGTCTAGGTGTGACCTGTGTTGCATCTCGTTCCGTACCCACCGCGGCATGCTGCGCCACAACGCCGCCATCCACAAGCTGCTGCCCTCTGACCCTAGCGGACGCCCCTTCATCCAGAACAACCCCTCCATCCCCACCGGGTTCAACGATCTGGCTTTCATCGACTTCTCCTGCCGCAAGTTTCCCCACATTGCACAGGTATTACACACACACAGACACAGACAAGCGTGAACTCATGCGTGCGCGCACACACACACACACGCTGTTACTGAAGACGCATTCAGTTGAATTACTGTTGGCCTTATATTCCTGTACTTGTTGTCCCCCTCCCAGGTGTGGTGTGAGACTAACCTGCGTCGCTGCACTTCCAAATTCCACCGCTTTGTCTGCGAGTCATGTGACAAAGCCTTCCCCCTCCGCTCCGCTCTCGACCTCCACAAGACCACCACCCACGAGCAGGAACCTACTGCCCCCACCCCCGCTCCTGCCATAACTACCCCAGCCACTCATGACGCTAGTGAGACCTCCGACCCGGAAGCCCCCTCAGCAGAGGGCCTGCCCCCTCAGCAGGCCAACTTCATGTCATCCCTGGGGCTGCAGCACGTGTCACAGGTTAAGCCCCTCCCCTCGGAGGAGGCTGAGCGGCAGGCTCAGCTGGACAGCATCAAGGTGATCCACGTGGAGCCCCCCCTCTCCTCCCTGCCCCAAGAGGCTGCGGCAGCATACCTGGGGGGCCTGGCTGGCCTGGGGGGCCTGGCAGGGCTGGCGGGGCTGGGGATGCCCCTCCTGGAGGCTGTGGCCTCCTCCTCCTCCTCCTTCCAGGCTCTGTCCCAGAGGGAGGCCCTCAGCCTGCTCTCCCTGCAGCCCTTTCAGGGGGGCTTCCTCCTGCAGCCGGAGGGCAGCGCCGTGGCCAAGCCCGTCCGTGGAGAGGGCGGGATCATGGAGCTGGCTGACATACAGCAGATCCTCAAGGTGGCTGCCGCCGCGCCCAATCAGATGGGGCTCCTCCCACCGCTGGCTAAGGCGCCTGGATACAGTGGAGGGCCCCCTCCGGGTCATGGTCAGAAGGCCATGCCCCCCCTTAAGCCCAAGCCCCTGGTGACCCCTCGCTCCAGCCTGATGGCCTCCACGCCGCCCCCTCTCCAGAGCACCCAGCTAGCCTCCCTGGGCTGCATCAGCCCCAGCCTGCCCCCACCCACCCCCAGCCACCTCCACAAGACCCCCCGCCAGACCTCCTCGTCCTCTTCCTCCACCTCCTCTCTCGGAGGACAGATGGAGGCCGAGTGCATGGGCGACGCCCACATGCCGCCCGACTCGACCGAGACGCAGATCAAACTGGAGGAGGCGGGGGGCCCGGGCGGAGCGGGCGGAGCCGGGAAGAAAGCGGGCAGCGGGAAAGGCGCGGGAGGAGGAGGAGCCAAAGCCATGTACCCGTGCCGCTTCTGCGACCAGGTGTTCGCCTACTCCGGGGTGCTGCAGGCCCACATGCGCTACCACCTGGGCATCCTGCCTCACCAGTGCAACATCTGCGACTACGTGGCGCCCGACAAGGCCACGCTGATCCGCCACCTGCGCACGCACAGCGGCGAGCGCCCCTACGTCTGCCGCGTCTGCCACTACCCGTTCACCGTCAAGGCCAACTGCGAGCGCCACCTGAGGAAGAAGCACGCCAAGAACTCCCGCAAGGAGATCGAGAAGAACATCAAGTACGTCACCGCCACCACCGGGCCCGGCGGGAACGTCACCACGACGACCACCACCCAGGAAGCCCTGGAGCTGGGCTCGTCGGGGGAGACGCTGTGCCGGTTCTGCGGCGAGGACCTGAAGACGTACCGGGCGCTCCAGATCCACCTGAGGACCCACAACGGCTGCCAGAGGAAGCCGTTTGAGTGCCGGCGCTGCGGAGCGGCGTTCCTGGCCAAGAGGAACTGCATCCACCACCTCCTCAAGCAGCACCCGGAGGTCCAGGAGAGGGAGATAGAGGAGCACATCGCCACCCTCATGCCCGCTGCCACCACTGGCACCACACTGGTCCCCAACGGCCTCCCCCCAGCCCCCTCCTCCTCCTCCCTGCACTCCTCCCTGCCGGCGGTGAAGGTGGAGGACCTGAGCGTGTACCAGGTGCCGGGGGTGCTGGACCAGCCCCTGGACTTCTCCAACAAGAGAGGAGGTGGAGGCGGGGGGAGCGAGGGCAGCAGTCTGGCTGGCAGCCTGTCGGAGTCTCCTGGGATCAAGATGGAGGCTCTGTCCCCCTGCTTTGACGCTCCGCTGGACCAGCCCATCGACCTGTCCATCCCCAAACACCCCAGAAAGAAGCTGCGCACCGAGGCCCCCTCGGGAGGAGACAGGAGGGAGATCAAGATGGAGCAGAGCTCCCACAGTATCCTGGAGCTCCAGCAGCAGGGGGGGGATGACAGAACAGCGCCCCAGCCCGGCTGTTACCAGCACCCCCTCAACACCAGCCTGATTGCCTCCGGACGAGGCCCCAGACTCAAGCCTCTGCTGCCTAAACCAGCATCGTCCTCCTCATCCTCGAAGGAGCTTCCTCCCCTGGCCTCCATCGCTCAGATCATCTCCTCTGTGTCCGGACCTCCAGCTCTTCTGAAGAGAGAGGCCAGTCTGGACACCAAGCTGCCCAGCGGCCTCACCCCTATCCTGGGCACCGAGGCGGCTGAGCTCCATGGCGGAGGGCTGGAGAATCCTGACCGGGCAGCAGCCCCAGGCGAGGACACCATCCAGCCACCAGAGGGCACCACTGCCAAGAAGAGAGGCAGGAAGAAGGGCAGCCACGTCGGACGGCCCGCTGCGTCCGCACACCCCAAGCCTGAGCCTGGCATCAACACTGGCAGTGGCATCGACTTGGAGTCCAGCGGCGAGTTTGCCAGTGTGGAGAAGATGCTGGCGACCACCGACGCTAACAAGTTCAGCCCCTACCTGCAGACCGGCATAGGGGAGCATGTAGGCCGGAGGGAGGGAGGAGAGGAGAAGGAGGGGCATGAGGAGAGTAAGCGCTCTCCAGGGGCAGCTAAAGGAAAGAAGAATGCCTACTCTAACTCTGTGCAGAAGATGACCTGCCCCTTCTGCCCGCGAGTCTTCCCCTGGGCTAGCTCTCTACAGAGACACATGCTCACACACACAGGTGAGACTCGCACACACATAAAAGTGCGATTGTTGCTACACACACACACGCACCCGCGTGCTTGACACTAACTTTGTTGTTGTTTTGTTTCCCAGGCCAGAAGCCATACCCGTGTCCCAAGTGCGACGCCTTCTTCTCTACCAAGTCGAACTGTGAGCGCCACCTACTGAGGAAACACGGCGTCACCAACCGCTCACTGCGGCGCAACGGCTCCGTGGGCAAGGGCAAAGACGGGGATGACGGCTCGCACGACAGTGGAGGTGAACACACACTCACACACACACACAGGCACATATACGAGTACACACACATGTACTTTCAATTACCAGACACATAATTACACACACACGTGCACCAACTCACGTTTCTAAATCAATGGCTCTTCTTCCTCTCCCTGCTTCAGAGAGCCAATCAGATGGTGAGATGGGGGGCATGGAGGCTGTGGATCTGAGCAGTGGGGAGCAGGGCCAGAGACCAGGCTCCAGGAGCAACCTGGACCTGGGCCACGAGGCCCAGCACGGGGCAGCAGAGAGAAGAAGCGGCCCTGGTCACAGCCACAACCAGTCGAGCCTCCACACTGACGACGAGGACTCCCAGAGTAACAAGAGTCTGGACCTCAACTTCGCCAGCAAGCTCATCGATTTTAAGTTCTCCTCCGGGGGTGGTGCCGAGGCAGGGGGCCAGAACTCCCAGTCCTCCTCTTCCTCCTCTTCGTCATCGTCCTCGGTGGCGGGGGAGGAGCTGGAGAGAGCCGGCCAATTGCAGGAGTCGGAGGTGAAGCTCAGCTGTAAGGTGTGCAAGAAGAGCTTCCGCTACGCCGCCACGCTCGCCCGCCACGAGAGGGCACACCTGTGCGAGGGGTCGGAGGTCGGGTTCTCCCTGAACTCCTCCGCCACCGTCACGCCACCCGCCGAGGACGAGGAGCTGGAGGAGGACGATGACGAGATGGAGGGAGACGGGGAGAGGGGGAGCGAGGGAGGAGATAGCGACTCGGAGGGGGAAGAGAAGGAGAAGGAGGAGCGAAGCGACGAGGAGGAGGGCGGGGCGTCGGAACCAAAGAACAGCGAGGGAGAAGCCGGGGGCGGAGCCGGCAAGGCGGACAAGAGGAAGAAGATCTGCAACGTCTGCAGCAAACGCTTCTGGTCTCTGCAGGACCTCACCAGGCACATGCGCTCACACACAGGTACACACACGCCAACAGCACTCAAGTACGCACACACAACAGCACCACACACACAAACAGATATGCACGCACACACACACACACACACACACACACAGATGTCTGTGCTGTTTTGACCCTCTCTCCCCTCCCGCTCCCCCAGGTGAGCGTCCGTACCAGTGCCAGGTGTGTGAGCGCACCTTCACCCTGAAGCACAGCCTGGTCCGCCACCAGCGGATCCACCTCAAACCGCGCAGCGCTGAGGGGCTGGACGCCGGCGATGCGGCTGGCTTGGGCGTGGCCGACGACGAAGGCTACAGCGGGCGCTCGGGCAGCGAAGGGGAGTTCACCCCCACCAGCACCTGCCCCCCCTCGGAGAACGAGAGCGAGGGCCTGAGAGAGGAGGGGGGGGAGCACAGTCCACAGAAGGAGAGGCCCCAGTTTGGACCAGGAACCCCAGCCAGTGAGCTAGTGACAGAGTTTGAACAGCACTCGGAACCACCTTCAGAACCAGAGCTGGAGCCGTCTGAGCATGCTTCTGAGAGTGGGTCTGTGGAGGAAGCCTTGGAACCTGCCCCAGACACACCCACTGACCCAGAACTCTCCACCGACACAAGTGTAGAACTCGCTGCAGACACAGCTGCGGAAGGTTCTGCAGACACAGTTGCAGAACTCCCTGCAGACACAAGTGTAGAACTTGCTGCAGACACAGCCGCGGAAGGTTCTGCAGGCACAGCTGCAGAAGGTGCTGCAGACACAGGTGCAGAAGGTGCTGCAAACACTGGTGCAGAAGGTGCTGCAGACAGTGTTGCAGCTCCGGACACGGCTGCAGACAGTGTTGCAGCTGCAGACAGTGTTGCAGCTGCAGACACGGCTGCAGACACGGCTGCAGACACGGCTGCAGACACGGCTGCAGACACGGCTGCAGACACGGCTGCAGACAGTGTTGCAGACACGGCTGCAGACAGTGTTGCAGACACGGCTGCAGACACGGCTGCAGACACGGCTGCAGACACGGCTGCAGACACGGCTGCAGACAGTGTTGCAGACACGGCTGCAGACAGTGTTGCAGACAGTGTTGCAGACACGGCTGCAGACACGGCTGCAGACAGTGCTACAGTTTCTAAACCAGAACCCGTTCAAACAACGGAACCAGCCCCAAAGACTCTTGCTGACCCCGCCCCCCAAGCCCCAGCTACTGGCGTGACAGCGGAGAGCTCCAAAGAATCCTCATCCTCGTCCCCCATTGCTGCCCCTGAGATGGCCCCCTCTGCCCTCTCCACCCCCAACCTCCCCTCAGAAGGCTTCATCCAGGGCCTTCTAGAGATCCACGCCAGCCCCTCCCTGGAGCACATCCTTCCCAGCGGGGAGCCGCCTCTGGTGGGTGTAGAGTGAGGCAGCCGCCCCCACCTTCCTTTCCCGCGTGTCCCTATGCAGCGGGGGTCTCCTGTGGGACACCACAGTGCCATATGATGGAGGTTCTCCTCCAGGATGCAAATCCTCTGATCCATGCAGAGAAACTTTGCCTCCAAGTGCCTTAACTACTACACCTGTGGGTTGATCAGCTGTTTTGTTGTTGTAATTTTTTGCTATATCTTTATCTACATTTACCCACCTGGAGGATCTAATTTTTTATAGCTTTTTATGATGATGATTTACATAATTTTTTGTCAGGGCCGGGGATCTTGCTATACTGCGATAAATTAATTATTGAATAATAAGCAATATATGGATGAGTTTAATGTTGGCTGGTGCTAAGGCTCTGTAAAATGGAGGGAGCAGCCATCTGTGTGTGTGTGTGTGTCACCCTGTGATGGGGAGCCTGAGCTATGTAACTGGAAACACACATACGATCACAGAGAGGTAATCTTAGTTCTACTTCCTGATACTGCGTTGATGTATTCTATGGAGCAACCTATTGTTCTGGTGAGGATGTTTTGTTGGCTGACATTGCAGTTAGTCAGCTTTTGGAAACATTCAAACAGGTATGAACTCATTTGATCATGCATGTGTCAGAGCTGGGGGAGCCAGGACATCAGACGGGGATTTGAACCCAGACTAGAGAACAGACAGGCCTCAGTTGAACCTTGTTTTCCTTTTTTTTCTTCTAATCACTTTCTTCTCTTTGTGATGGCTCAGCTCGTTCCCTGGACACAATATGGGCAATATTTGCCCCTGACCGTGTGTGTGTGTGACGGTGTGTTTGGATCACAATCAGGATCATTCTCAGTCTGTTCTATGACAGTGTGCTATGATGGAATATTCTCACTGTGTGTTGTTGTGAGCAATTATGGTTTAATTTGACTTCACATGAACAAAAGGGCTAGGTGTGTGCGTGTGCATGCATTGCTCACCTCTCTGTCGCCCCCTACAGTCTGAATGAAAGTATCTGACATGGGGTCATGGATAGGGGGAAGGAGGGTTCGAGTCTTCCATACTTGTTGGCCCAGACAAGCAGGAGAAGTGAGGGTATTGGGGGTGGTGTATCAACAGTGAGGTGGAACACTAGTTAGTTGTTTTGTTTGAATCGTTTATTGTTTATTTCCTAGTCTTGTGTACTGGAACCGTGTCGCCCTGCTGCCCAAAATCGTATATTTCAGAAGGGGGTAAAATGTCCCCCAACGACACAGACAGGATTATTTTTTTTAAATGTATCTACAGCTACATTTGCTGTATATTCTTTTCTTTCTTTTTTTTTACATATATAAAGGAACCTCAGAAGTAAACAAATCAAACCTCAAGGCTCATAATGAACTGTCACCTAGGCAGAAGCAGGAGGTGGTGGTTCGGCAGGGGGGCGGAGAGATACGGAGCTTAAACAGACCTTCCTCCCAGCGTGCTGGAACATGGACTGCTGCAGCCTGAATGGCACTAACCAACCAACAAACTACTACTATGATGATGACGATGAACGACAATAAACAGCAACGCAATCATTGAGAGGAACAGAACAGAGGCGGCCTGAGAGAGTGTTCTGAACAGAGTATTAAAGGAGGGCAGTCCACATGCAACTTTAAGGACCATTCTCTTGTCCCCCACATGGCAACAGGGGAGACTAGTGGTGCATTATGGGATCACGCCCTGGCGCTTGGACGCTGCTGGCATCGGCAGGACAGACGGGCAGAATGCAGAAGCGATCTTGGAAACCATATGGACTCAGCTACTCGCTCCATCCCTCTCACTCTCCATTTCTTTTTTTTTACCTATCATTTCCTCTGTTTGTGTGTGTGTGTGTGTGGGGGGGGGTGGGGCTAAGAATGGCTGGAGTCTCCATAAGGATGCATGAAATGATGGACTGGTTTTAAATGTATTTATTTGGAGCCTGAGTGAACAGTCATATAATAGAGAAGTCAGGTGAGTCAGATCCCTCAGAGACAGATATTGATCTGGGGATGTTCGTGAATTAGCAATAATCACTATTATTGATCCTAAAGCTTTATGTAGAATTGGATCTATGTCTGCGAATGGATGACTGGTGGGTCTATCATTATTTTGTTGTTCATTATTTTTAGTTTTGGCAAATAAATGATTTTCTTTCTCTCAGATATATAAAGACGTATACAACTGTGAAATCTATTGTGTTCAGTTAAAAAGGTGAGTTTATAGGTTAGGTTTTTTCTTCTTTTTTTTTTTTGCATGTTAACCGTAATTTGTTCACTTATGGATGGTTTTTGTTTCTTTTCTCTATCTGTCTTTACTTAGCTCTCAGGGTCTCCATACAATTCATATTCTTTTTTTTTTTTTTTTTTTTTACCTGAGTTGCAAAAAGTTCTTCCAAGTTGTGATTTTTGTATTTTAATGATTAAAAAAAGTCTATCAATCACTACATTTAGCACTTGACTGTGAACTCCAACCAGCAGAGCAGAGTGGTGTGTATGTTAGCTTACATGCTAGCCTCTCCCTCTTTAGCAGCATTTAACAAAGTGTATAAATACTCAGATAAGTAATTTTTTCCATTTAATTTCTTCCTTTAATCCTTTATTTTCCTTTTCCATTGTCCCCCCCCCCCCCCCCCCCCCCTTTACAATAAATTATCAGCCGTTTCAAACTCTTTGTTTTGGAGGAGATCCAACTTTAAGACTCCTGTGACTCCAGAACAAGTCACATTCTGGCCCATTTTGAAAGGGAACCTTGGAGAACATATAAAGCCGTCGCCACATCCGGCTTCCCTACCACAGAGATGGACCGGCCCAGAGCTCGAGCTCATGTTGGCATATTTAGCATCTGGTACCTAATGTTAATGTATAATTAGCATTAGCATCTGGTACCTAATGTTAATGTACTATTAGCATTAGCATCTGGTACCTAATGTTAATGTACTATTAGCATTAGCATTTGGCACCTAATGTTAATGTACCATGTAATGGTACACTTCTCTTTTCTACAGTCCCGTCTCTCCCATAGATGGTGTATTGCAGTACATGAGTGCTTCACAAATCAGACATGTACAAAAATCTGTATGGATTAAAATTTAAAAGCAATAAAGATATATTAATGAAAGGTGTGTGTGAATCAAACAAAACTGGTGTCAGGTGTTTTCTGTTCGGGTAAAACTTTTCCCTGTTTTGTATTTGTGGACAAAGGCTGCCACTTTGGTCTGAAAGTTGGTCAATATTTGTACACGCTCAAACCAAAATAGGTTTATAACTTAATTTAAATATCACAGGGTTCCTGCAAGTTTCAGTAAGTCAAATTTAAGACCTTTTTAAGACCATAAAGATTGAAATTGAATCTTAATTTTTATGTAAGCATATGTTGAATCGCAATTTTATAAAAAATCGAAAAGAGCGTGAATAGATATTTTATCGAATCGTGACCCCAAGAATCGGAAGAATTGGGGGTACGAAAAGATTCCCACCCCTAATAGACGGTAAGCTGTACATTTCTGTTTAATATTTAACCGTGTTGCATAAATAGTCTATTAAAGAAAAGTCTACTTATCGTTACTGTATTTTGTGAATGAGTTCTTAGAAATTCTTCAGCAAACTTTCACTTGTTTTGTAAGTATGATTAGAAAGTAGAGTATTCTGTTTTATAACTTGGCATTAGCAGAAACAGAACGTACGTTGTCCTTTGGCATTTAGAAGGGCAATTACAGTCTTGTAGAAAGTAACTTTACAGGAACCCTCTGTGGCTCAGTGGGTAAACATGTGTACCGTTGAGTATACCAAACATGGTACCCCGGGTTCAAATCTCAAGACCCCTCACACAGCAGCCCACAACCTTAACCACTGAGCTGTCAGGGATCATAACAATCTCCACTGAACATTTAAATTTGACATTGAACTATCTAGTTGTAACAACCTGCAGAGTTGGGGTGTCAAAAAAAAACAGAAGCAGGGCTCTCGTTTGCTCACAGGGTTATTGTGCCTGCTCTTTCAGACATGCTGGGTTAGTACCGCAACAGCCTGGGTTGAAATTAAATTGTTTATTTTAACTTAAAAGTTACATAGTGGTCATGTGAGACTTCACCTTCACATAGTTTCATATCTGATCTGGTTGAGAAATCCACAGTGCAAACACATGAGCACTTAAACTTTACTTTATTTTTCTACAACAATTTGCACCACCAGCTCTTTCATACTCCACAAATACAATGCAGCAGAACGGTTTAAAACTCACAATCGAATATTTTCATTCATGAATTCATTCAAATAAAGACCTTTCAATTTGATTTCTATACAGTCTACAATAGTCACTTAACGGGCAACCATCTGGTTTGGTAAAACCAGGTACAAGACCAGCCTCTCTGGCCCAAACGTAGACCAGTTCAACACAAAACCCTTCCACTTCTCTTAATTAATGGGTTGTTAACACTGGGTTTCTATAATCCTAGATTAGGATTCTGTTTTCCCAGAACAGGCCACCTACAATGTCTCTAACGATGGTCTGATAACTAGGCTCCAGAGGTTAGGATTTAATGGCATGTAAAAAGCCCAGAAACCAAGGAATTCACTCCAGTTTCATAAACTCACATTAGCCACCCCAGTCTGCATTTTCACCAGTGCATTAAGCAATATTTATAAACACACAAATTCTTACCACAAAAAAATAAAACATTCTAAAAGAAAGAAAAATTACAATTCTGCATACAGTTTTATTGTGAAATGAAGCCTGGTGTATGAAGAATTAAACTTAATTTACAGTAAATTACAGTTAACAGGAAGCAAAAAGTAAAAAACAGGCACATTGAGGGCAGTGAGGAAGGAGAAACCATAAACAGATGTGTTATATTCCAAAAACATCTTTGTCAACTCATTAACTTCCATGCACACAGTAGGACAGGGCCATGTCCTGTTATGGACACACACCCTGGAGCTTTTGCAAGGAAGTGACTAAGGAGACAAAAGAAAACACATTTTGTAATGGAATATGTCCCAGTTTGATAGTATCCCCTTCCCCTATCATGTGTCCAAAGTCATCCAAGATGTCAAGAGTAATAGAGGAGTGTAGCAGTGCACTTCAGACAGTGGACAAGAACCTCAAAGCCTGTGAGCAGAAAAAGGAGCCAGGACTCTTTGGCGCCCTCTCTGCCCCTCAGGCCACCAGAAGAACTACAGGCAGACACCCAGAATGTGCAGTTTAACCAGTGCAAAAATAAAAACACACGGAAGTAAAAGATCAAAATTTAAGAAAAAATGTGATCATGGCTTTATAGACCACCACTCCCCCAACCCACAGAATCTATTATGCCCTGAAGACTAGAATGAAGATAGTCCCAACATCAAACCATCACTCGAGTCACCAAAACCCTCAAGTGTAACGTTTCCTTTAAGCCCACCACTTCAGAACCACACCAATCATCTCTGAACCCACTCCTCCATTGGTCTTCAGTCATTCCACAGCCCTGCTCAGATACAGCTCGGACAGGGGAATCATTCACACTAAAGGAGACCATTTTGGTGATGGCGTTGTTGTCATTTGAAACTGTTAGTTGTTTGTGTACAAAAGGCCATCCTTTGCAAAGGTTGGCACTAGAGTCCTCTGAAGGGAGGTCAGCTTAATTGTCGCTATTGTTGAGTTGTTTGTTTTGTCCCCAGAAGATAAGTGGCGAAGGGTACTGGCGCAGTACAGCGTTGCCAAGGCAGCACCACATACCAGGTGGAGGCGTGGCTTGGCAAGGACGAAGCTATCACTCGTCTGAGCCGGCAGAGCGTTTCTGGTTCCTTTTGCGAGGAGATCGTCTGGGGGAGGCTTTGTCTGGGGGAGGAGAGAAGGGTGGTTATTGTCAGGAACGCTGGGATCCTATAGACCACCACCGCACTTGGATTACTACAGAATATACATAGAATCTGTTACATTACTGACTAAAGAC
Organism: Osmerus mordax; assembly: GCF_038355195.1. Lineage (NCBI taxonomy): Eukaryota > Metazoa > Chordata > Actinopteri > Osmeriformes > Osmeridae > Osmerus > Osmerus mordax. The sequence continues at coordinate 13,051,394 of NC_090064.1, forward strand.
TGAATAACTAACAGAGCTACGACAGCACCAGTGACAGAAGAGAAGATCTCACCTCTACGACTCTGCACTGGAGAGGCAAGGACACAGGAGACAGCAAAAGAGAGAAGGAGAAAGAAAAGAATGAGTGAGTCCCCCATGCATAAAGAGAGAGCAGGTTTGTAGAAACCCAAGCCAGGTAACAGCACAGTCAGACCCAGGTGAGCCATCACCCCCCAGACAGGACCCCTGCCAGGGACCACAGTAGGCACAGAACAGGGTTACTAATAAAAGCTTACAGGTTTGACAGGAGAACACTCTGGAACAGAGTATAGATGGAGGTAAGCAGGCAGTAGGTCACCCATGCGAGTAGAGACAGATCAGACCAGACCGAGGCAGGGCAGTTTTGCACGGTGTGCACACACACACTTACTGATCTGGTTGAGGGTCTCCTGAGGGATCCAGCTCATGTCCACGTCATTGTGACTAGATGTTCCCATCTCCACCTTGGCAGTAGGACGTCTCCTCTGTGTAAAAACAGACACACACACACAGGAAGTGACCAAACAGTGCAGGAAGTAATCCGATTCATTTTATGACCTACGGTAAGACGTCCTCAATTTATCACTGGGCACTTCACTTCCTACTTCACCCTCCTCCCTTTCTCAATCTTTACTTCCTGTTTCTGTGATACTGACACAACCAATCTAGCCTCAACAAAACATCACGTTTAGGATGTCAGTTTGATCACGAGACTTTGAATGCTTTTGTGCAGGCAGGCATTGTTTTAAAATGGCATTAAAAGCTGTTGTGTGAACCAACTCATCTCCCTGAGGTTCTGACAAGCTGCCTTCTCTGACCCTGTCTATCTTGTAGTTCCTCCAAAAAATGCTGGTACCCTCTCTGATCCTTCTCTTGATGTCACTGTCCTCAGCCTGCAACAACAAAACAGCAGCACTCACACAATGCTATCAAGGCTTCACTATCTGTTTGTCCGACCTTCCTGGACTGATTTGGGACGGAGCTCCTCCCTCATGGAACAGACATCCTATCCAAAGAACTGTTTGCCGTCTCTCTCCATGTGACTTGGTGAGATTCTAGATAGTCATGCGAGTTGAAGTATTTTACCTTTCTGGACTCTAGCAGCTGGTGAAGGCCTACAACTACCAGCAGCCCCAGGCCAGACAGGAAAACATACATGAAGATCCTGAGGAGGAGAAGATAGGTGTGTTAAACAACCTATATCGCCCCCAGGTGGCAGGGCTGAAGAATAGCTTTTTCTGAGCAGAGCAGTGTAGTAGGGACTCAGTCAGATGACTTACGTCTCTCCGTCCAAACCGTCCTCCTTCTCAGTGATGGTCACAGTCTGGTTAAACACTGCATCCTGGAACACGTTACCCTGTGGTGGGAGGGGAAGAGATGTGAGTCAAGCTACTCTGAATCAGAGGACCACGCAAGAACACAAAACCTTAGCCAGAGCTCTTAGACCTCAGCCAAATAATACTTGAAATGTGTTGAACTTGGCCTGTGTCTCTCTCTCTCACAGTGAAATTGAGTAGGTAACTCACGTTGCTGTCTTTGTAGTTGAGGTTGATGACCAGTCCGAAAGGTCTTCCTCCCATTTGCTCAGCAGGGATGAAGGAGTACTCAAAGGTGGCCTGGCGGCCTGGAGGAACCACGATGCCCAGCTAAAACACAACATGACACACATTACTACCAACAATACTATATTATATAATATTATAAACAACAGTGTTCTGGAATCCCTGTCACCTACCTGCAGAGCGGTGAAGTTCTGGATGTAGAACTGGAAGTCTTGTGGGTAACGGAAGGAGGCGTCCAGAGACTCCACCATAAAGTTGTCAGTGCTGCCCTTGTTGCTAAATCCCATCAGGAACTTGACAATTTCGTTTGCAGGGAAGTCTGAGCAATGTAGGAAGGAGAGATGAGAGAGAGAGATGGACTGTTTTAGTAAGAGAAATGTCTATGTTAGGCTCTTTTCTCAATAGATGGCAAAGTGAAGATAGATAGGAAAGGAATCTAGAGCAGTGCTTTGAGTTGGGATTTGAACCCATGTAGTAGACACAGGTTTGTAGTGTGTTAAAATTTCTTACCATCTCCCTTGACGAATAGGATGGTGGTGTCAGCATTAGGAGAGGCCTTCACCTCTCCAGTCAGTGCCTCCTCCTCCTCTTCCTCTTTTTCTTCTGTCTAGATATAAACGCAGACACAATATCAGAATCAAGCATACATCCAGAGGCATGTTGTCTTTGTGATACTGGCCTCATGCAAAACCGACGAAGGCTACATTCATGGTTATTAATACCCCTCTTTTTACCAGTTCTGTGTTTTCATCATCTTCAACCTCAGCCTCATCATCTTCATCCTCAGCTGTCACGTCATCCACACTGTCTTCCTCAACTTCCGCCGCTTCCTCGTCTTCGGTCGCATCCTGGGCTACAGCCATCGGCCCTGTAGGAAACAGACGAAAACCTTCAACACTTACAACTAGCTACTAGGCTAAATAGCGCCACTAATGATGCAGTAAAAATACTATTAAAAAGATAGCTGGCTGTTTATCTACCGAGGTGGGGTAACGAGCAGTATAGCCATACTTAATGGCGTAAGGAATGCCATCTGAATCTAGCTAATCACACTGTCCAGAAACGTAATATAATTAGGCTAGCTAGCACTAGCTGGATGACATCCCTGGCTTTGCCAAAAAAATAGAGGTTGTATGAGGCCACTCATGTCATGGATGTTAGCAAGCAGTTACTGACGTGCCCAGCAATACACAATCAACTATTAGCTAATAGCTAGCCATGCTCTAAGTGTTATCTGGGCTTGGGAAACATTTAGTAATTCGATTATCAGATGTAGTGCAATTGGTAATCATATTTTGTTACCCGTGGGTTAAGTTTGACACTGATTTCATACAAGCAAACTGGAATGGCAGCCGACAAAGCTAACGTTAGCCTGTTAACTAGCAACACGTTGTAACACGCTAGCTAGCTTATTTTAAGGACACGTCAGTCTAGTATGAGACCGATCGAATAGCAAACTGAGAACCAAATCATTTAGCTGACACAATGCAACATTTGAAATGTGGGACTTGATTTCGATAGCGAGGTTCAAGTACTTTGTCATCGAGGGAGTTCAATATCGCAGCTGTCAAAAGTACAGAGACAGTCATGTTGCTGCACATGTCAAAGGCGAACAAGCCTGGATGGCCTTCTCAATGAATTTTGCTCACTACTAGCTTTGTGTATGCGAGCGGCATTATTCCTGACTGGCATCACGGTCGTGCTAATAGCTAGCTAGCTTGTAGAGCAACTTATGTATATTTCAATATAGCTCACCATCAATACTAATTGAATGCACCCACCTTTCATAAAGATCGTAGCCGGGAAAGCTAGTAATACTAGCAGCAGTAGTTTGGGTAGTAGTTTCATCATTTTGAAGCAGATTCCGTTTGCTCTCCGTCTCTGTATCAACTACTAAGCATTCGTCGTGCTTCCCTAGCCAAGCCTTGACGTTCTGTAGTATCAATGCGCATGCGCATTATAGCAAAGGATCAGTTTTATATAGATCTTACAATTTAAAAAAAACTAAATACGAAACTAAAAAGTCAAATAGAAGAAAATTCAGGCTGCTCAAATTTTAAAGGTTAAATATTGTTCCGAAAAAACTGATTGCAACATCCGGGACAGAATCCAACTGCTTGCCTCAGACAGGGCACAACACCTATCCTCATTTCTTTGACCCCAGGCAGTGATTGTATGACTGATCTGCATGAATGCATGTATGACTGGCTGCAGCTACACCTGGATGAGAGGGGCCTGAGGAGAGAGGTCTGCAGTTAGACCCTTCTTGGAGAAGTGAATTGCATTCAGGCTCGATTGCCTACCTATCCTTGGTATCCCGGATGTTGCAATATTAATTTTTGGGGGTCGAATTTTTTCGGCTAGAATTTTTAGGTTCGAATCTTTTTGGTTCGAATTTTTGGGATCTGAATTTCACCATTCTAATTTTAGCAGCCTGAATTTAGTTCTTTTTGAATTTCTGAATCTTGAATTTTTGGAATGTCATTTTTAGAATCTGAATTTTACAGTTCGAATTTGAGCAATCAGAATTTCCAAACCTTTAATTTTTGGATCGGATTGTTTTTTAAACATAAATATAATAAATTAATATTTCAATTTAAAGAGGTTAATTCAAAACCAACAAATGTGGTGTTTAAATTTCTATGAGTATTCAATGCCTTTTAAAATTCAAAACATGTCACTGATTTGCATTATTATGTCTTGCCACGAAATGCACCCCCTGATAACTCTGACTAGGAAAGTGCCACATGCACGAAACCTAGTCTGGTCACTCAGACTTGTACCCTTAATATACAGTAAGAAATCTTCTGATGCTGGGATATACAGAACAGAAATTAGATGGCGGGTGCATTTCAGGGCAGGGCTGTATTGTGTCTTGCCACGAAATGCAAACATCCAGAATTTTTACATCTTAAAAAGTAAACCAACGACACACAAATGTTGACAAAGAAAGTTTATTTTCCACACGTGAAACACTGCAATTAATGACAATTTGTTTAATGTTACTAAACGAGAAAAAATATCTGAACATAAAGTGATTTATAAACAGTATTATTGGGCTACTTCTTGGGATACTGTCCCCTTGATCATGATTGTAAATAAAACTACTAAACTAAGTAATGGATTTCCAGTTTAACCTTTGTACCCACAAATGTTTTCTTTAATTGTTGACCACAGAGAGTGAAACTAGACAGTCAAATACGACAATTTGTGATTCAACCATCAATGTAAAGTAATATGCTTTCTGGCAACAAAAGGTGAAGGTAAAATACGTAGTTTTGATACTTAATTTGAATAATATGTCTGTATCATTAATGTTCAATGTTGTTTTGTAAGGTTACTTTGTGTCAAGATAAACGTGTAGAAGTGTATTAATACAAACAAAGAGCAATATCGTATTTTTGTCCTTATCTACGTCTGTGTCAGTCTGCATGTTGTGTGACCTGTCTGTCTGCTAGTCAGGATTGGATTGGACAGTAAGAAATAGTCTTTTGCTTCTCCTCCTTTCACAAGCAGAGAGGTTAGTGTTGATGTCTAGATGAACAGATAGCTGAATATTAGGAATAAAAGAGGAGAAAAGAGAAGACAGATGGCAAGAAGAAGAGAGAAGACAGAGGTAGAGGAAGCCCCCCGGACTAAGACAGGTCCAGTCCCGGGTCTAGTCCCAGGTCCAGTCCCGGGTGTAGTCCCAGGTCCTGTCCCGAGTCTAGTCCCAGGTCCAGTCCCGGATCTAGTCCCAGGTCCAGTCCCGGGTCTAGTCCCAGATACAGTCCCGGGTCTAGTCCCAGGTCCAGTCCCGGGTCTAGTCCCAGTTCCAGTCCCGAGTCTAGTCCCAGATCCAGTCCCGAGTCTAGTCCCGAGTCTAGTCCCGGATCTAGTTGAATCCCTCCACGTAGTTGGCCGGCAGCATGCCAGACTTCCCCGTTCTCTGCACCGTCCCGTACATCCAACCCTCGTCGATTGACTGGGCGTTGACGATGATGTCACCGTCACGGAACGACACCTCGTCATGGTCCTGGGCAGCGTAATCATACAGCGCCCGGTACACCCTCTACACGGACACCATGGCAACCACACGGAACACAATGTCAGTCCAAGATTTTAAATGATATTGTCAGTTATGAATCAATAAGATGAAGTTGAGGAGGAGGGAGTGTCATTTGAACATACCATGGTGGTGGATTGTGGGGGGGACTGGATGGACCTCACTGAGGACATGCTGGTCTGGTGCATGTAACCATACCCCTGCTGCTGCTGTGGAACACTCTGATGGTATGCCCCAGGAAGAACAGGAGCTGAAAGGTGGTGATACACACACATTTGTACATTGATCACTGTCCAAAATGTAGCATACATGGAGGATTGTGATGCCAGGCAGGGTTTGGTGCTCAGTGCTTAGCCACTCAGAAGATTTAGCTTTCTCTCGCTTGTCCAGACTGTCTGTGAGAGGTGAAGTTAAGATGCTATCAGTCACATGAGTGGGGAAAAGTTGAGAAATACATCCTGTTTCCTGTGTGTTAGAAAGAGAACTGTGAGAGTCAAGATTTAAAACCACAATGTGTCTCTTTAACAACACCCCCTTCCACAACACACAGACACCCTGGCAGACCTGGGGTGGAAGTGCCGCTGCAGACAGACAGGCTGTGGTCCCAGGGCTCAGAGGCCAGAGAACTCAGAGAGGCAGGCTGGGACTGGAGGGACTGCTGGGAAACCTGCCTGCTCAGACGACTGGCCCGCTCTAACACACCGCCACCACCAGGGGGCAGCAGACACACACGACCCGAGAGAGGCAGAGCAGGAAGGACGGAGATGAACAGAGAGAGGCAAGATTAGAGGAAGAGGTGAAAAGGGGAATGCAAGGGGGAGAAGGGAAGGAGGTAAACAGTCAGGAAAAGACAGGGATTAGAAGAATGTACATGACTAATGGTTGGCATGAGAGACAGAGAATGAACAAACTGTAAATGAAAAGCGGATAAATGGGGTGGGGAATGGGGAGTAGATATGAGAAGAGAAGGAAAGGAGAGAGGAGTGGAGCGGAAAGGGGAGACAAGGAGAGGAGTGGAGAGAGGATGTTGTATGGAGAGAAATACCAGACATTCTCCTCAGGCTTTTAGACTGGATGTTATCTTCCACAGGGTCAAAGTCAAAGATGGAACCAGGGTCAGTCCTCCACACCTTCATGTCTTTGACCCCAGAGAGAGAAGTTATACAGGGTCAAAGGTCATTCACACAGAAGAGACAGGAAGGAAGAACAAATACAAACACGAACACCAACAGAGGCATGATTGGTCTTTTTGGCGCAAAAGCCTCTTTGTGACTCGATAAACAGGAAGTCCACACTGGTACTCAAAAGGCAAAACACATAATGAGAATCGTGAGTCTACATCTTGTGTTGACCTGCACTAAACCTCATTGGACCTCTGATTGCAACGAGCCTATGATGACCTCTTGAACTTACCTACAATGATGCCAGGTCGCCTGTCCATCTCCACCACCTGGGGGTGGACCCCCTTGTACCCCGCCTCCGTCATCATGTGATTGGACCGTTGCAACCTATCCATGCCCACGTCCTCCATCACTGGTGTGTAGCCACGCCCCCTCTCACGCTCAAAGTCCTCATGGTACTTGGCCTGGGGCAGGACAGGACACACACACACACACACACACACACAAGTCAATACTGATCAACTCCAGTAACAACTAGAGGGAAAACAGAGCAAGGATTAGACAGATAACAGTGATCCTAGAACATGCAACGCACACATTGTTGCAGTTAGAGTCAAATACTAACACACATACTGTCTACATCATCCTGTAACACACACACACCCCTTGCCCACACACACAACCATTTTTAAGGGTGCATTTGGTCAACGAGCAAATAAAACTCCACACAGCAACAAGTGAAAAAAGTCCTTTATTAGTTACAACACACTCACACACACACACATAATTATGTGTTAATACCAGTGCAGCATCCCACCACCCTCTGTGCTCCTCAGTCATGTTAGCTCCGCCCACAGTCAGAAACGCTGCCATGGTAACTGCATCGCTACCATGGAGATGCTGTTCTGGGACTTCCTGACACGCCTTAATTCAGGTGTGTCCAGCTCCATACAGCTCCTCCCTCGCATCTCCTGCAACCCACGCTGGTACTTCACCTGGAATGACACACCACACACGCACACGCACACACACACAAACAAACATTTCTATTGAGGCAGGTACTGAATGATAATATGTGTCATATGAATGATATATTGATGGCATGTGTCTTTATATATACTGTATGTATGATTATATATAGATTTATATTCATACATACAAAATATTTGTCTCTAAATGTACACATGCATGTTTAGTGGTGTTGACTTGCCGAGCTGATGTTGTCCTGGTTCTGCCTGACTCTCTCCAGCTCTGGAGTCACACCCATACTGGTTGCCTGGCCAACAGGCTTTTTATACTTCACCTGGAGGGAGGGATGGATGGATATGAAGGAAGGGATGGACAAACATAGTAATGAAAGAAAGTAGCGAATCAAGACTTCTAGTCTTTCCTGCTAAAGTTGTTCAGACAGTCATGAAGCCCCCCTTCTCCACCCAGACACACTACTAGTGTGCTCATTAGTGATTGGCAGCTAAGATGCAACGGTAGCATGGTCTGGTCACCATGGCGCCAGGGATCCTGAGCTGGTTGGTTGGTTCCCCCTGACCCTCCTGTTTGCCTGGCCTATCAATAGAGGATTGTTATGTGGCTCACTAATGACCTGGTGTTCACACACACACACTTTTGTGTGTTTGGGGAGGGAGAGAGATGGTTTTGGTGTGATGTCATGGTCATGTTCAGTAGAGTGTGTATTTGTAGTTTGCTCTGCCTTCATGGTAATGTGAAACACAGTTCATTGCCACATTCAACCATTAATTCAATAATTTGTTCAGTCATTCATCCAAACAAATCTTGACAGAGTGTGTGTGGTAGCATGTCGGTGTGGTTGTGTAAGTGTGAATCTGTTTGATTGTGTGTGTCCTTGGTTGTATGTGCATGTGATTGTGTGCGTGTGGTTGTGTGTGTCTCACAGAGCTGATGTTCTCCTGGTTCCTGCGGACCCTCTCCATCTCGGGTGTATCCATGACAGCGGTTCCACTGCCCACCCCCTCCCTGTACTGGACCTGAGGGATCACACACACCACAGCAGGTGAGAGAACTGTCCCGGTTCCAGGTGAGCTGGAGGGTGAGAGGAAAGGTGAGGATGGTAGGTGATATCTGATGATACTTGGAGGTTATAATGATAATGATGAGGAGGAAGATGAAGACTCGAATGAGGGAGAGGAAGAGGCCCTCACGTTGCTGATCTTCTTGGTGTTCTCCCTGGCCAGGACAATCTCTGGGGTGTCGCTCACTGATGACATCAGACCTTTCATCACTTTGGAGTCCCAGGTATAATACATCTGCAGGAGGGAAGGAGAAAGGAGACAGGAGATAAAGAGACAGGAGACAGGAGGAAGACAGAGGGAGAGAGAGAGAGAGAGAGAGAGAGAGAGAGAGAGAGAGAGAGAGAGAGAGAGAGGGAGTCAGGGAGGAAGAGTGAGATAGTGTGTTAGTTTCAAAATCCCCAGTCTGAAATTAGTAGCTAAATCAGGATGTAAATATTGTGTGAGAGCTTGGTAGATAGTGTTACGTAATAAAAACATGCTGGTTTTGATCATGCTGAGTGGTGTGTCGTTACAAGTTTGGAGGCATGAAATCAGAATTTATGCTGTGAAATTAGAATGCCTGATGCATTTGGAATTCTGCCATGTAACTTGAAATGGCATTGAAAGTGCCTGTGCATAGTAAATGTGTGTGTGTGTTACCACTCACTGAGCTGATGTTCCTCTGGTTGGTCCTGGCTCGTTCCATCTCAGGGGTGTCGGACATCTGGGAGAAGGAGCCCTTCATCCTCTCTGCCTCATCCTTGTACTTCTTCTACAAGACAAACACACACGTATACTGTGAAACTCTCTTTGCACCCCCCTCTCTCCATCCCTCCATTTCTTTCTTCTTCTCCCCCTCTTTCCAGTACCTGACTGTATACATCCTTCAGGTAGGCAGCGTGGAGGAGCTCTGGAGTGTCTGTCACTGTTCCAAACGAGCTCTCTCTCAGCTTGGCAGACTGCTTATAGGATGCCTGCAAGACAAACACACACACACACACAGTCTTGTGAGGATTTGTATTTGTGATAGTGTGTTTGAGTGTGTGTGTGTGTGTGTTCCCACCTGGCTGGTGATCTCGGAGGCCCTCTTGGCTCTCTGTATCTCCAGGATCTCAGAGTTGAGCTCCATGCCTTTCCCCAGGATCTCCGTCTCCAGGTCCTTACGGTACTCCTTCTGTTAGAGACACACAAAACACACCCTTCTGTCTCACTGTTACAGGAGGATGGAATGAGTGTGTGTGTGTGTGTGTAAGAGATTGGGAGAGAGAACGAAGGAGAAGAAGAGACTATGACATCAGTACCTCGTTGAGTATCTGACTGGCGTTTTTGGCTCGTAGCAAATCAGGATACTCCTCCAGACCCAACCCTGACAAGCCCCGCCCCTTCACTTCCTGTTCCATGTCCTTCCTGTACTCCTTCTATTGGCCAAAGACAGCAGGGAGAGTGGGATTAGACATCCAGACCCTAGTCACCGTGAAGGGAAACTATTTTGAGTTTGAGTGTGTACATAATGATCCGTTTGTGAGTGTGTCAGTCCATAAGTGTGTGTGTCACCTCGCTGATCAGGGCTGTGGCGTGGCGCGCTGTCAGGTATCCAGGTGTTAGCTCCACCTCCAGCTGGGCCCTCCCCTTCACCTGCTCCTCATAGTCCTTCCTGTATTCCCTCTGAGAATCAAAGGCATTAAGAACACTGTCTGTGTCTGTGTGTGTGTGTGTGTGTGTGTGTATATGTAGGTGTATATGTATGTGTATATGTGTGTGTATGAGTGTGTGATCTCACCTCGCTCTGCATCTTCTGGGCCTCCTTGGAGACTTTGTAGGTCTGTGTGTCTCCAAACTCCATCTGAGAACGACCCTTGTTCTTCTCATACTCCTCCCGGTACTTCACCTACAACACACACACAAACACAAAAACAACAAAGCTACAGTAGACTGCTGGTGTGTGTGAACGTATGTGTATATGTGTGCATATGTGCGTTTATTTAGTGTGTGTGCATGAAGGTGTTGCTCTACCTGGCTGTGCAGTACGGCGTTCTCCCTGTGGTGGAGCTGTTCAGCAGTGTCCAGAGGTGCATGGTAATGTCCCTTAGCCTGCTCATACTTCTTCCTGTACTCCACCTGCAGCAGCAATCAACCAACCAATCAGTCAGTCAGTCAACCAGCTGATGGATCACTGTATGATGGCTTGAGCGTACGTTGCTCTGCAGCTTGCTGGCGTGGAGGGTATGCTCCAGGTGCAGCAGGTTGGGCAGGTCAGCTGATGGCTCGACCTTATGTCTCTGATTGTTCTTATACTTCACCTGGAGGCAACAACAACAACAACAGCAACATCAACACCATCAACAACAACATCAACAGAGAACTGATTCCTTGTGATTCAATTCAGATGACTTTATTGATCCCGGAGGAAATGCATAAACCTTGATCACGATCTTGGATCTGTTAAGTATTTTCTTCAAAAGACAGATCAGACTGGGACTGAATGTTTCTTCTCCTCTCCTTAATTTGCTCCAAAACCCTTAATTTGCCTTCCAAAGGTTTCCGTGGTAACGGCTGGCTGTGCGGCACCAGGAATTTGAGAGTGTGTTACAGAACAGTAAAACACACCGCCGGGAACCTGAATGGAATGTGTGTGTCTGTGTGTGTGTGTGTGTGTCTGTGTGTGTGTGTGGACCTGAGGCTGTTTATCCTGAGTGAGACGACATGTTCAAGGCTGCTTCCCACAAACAGTAGCCTTTGTGCACCGTGCTCCAGTGTGTTTGTGGAGAGTGTGCACGTGAGAGTGTGCACGTGAACGGAGATAGGGTGGAGGTGTGTGCGCGCCTTAGACAGGACAATGTGTGCCCTCATTCAGATCATGTTGTGAGCAGGATGTTGGAGACATGTGAAAACCCTCCCACACACCCCACCAAGAAAACTATCTCCATGGAGATCTAGAATTGGAGTCTTACATAATTAAATAGGATCCTTCAGAAGATCTGGAAGATCCGACAGGATTCCAGTTATAGCTCAGGACCATGTGGCAGAGGAAACTTTAACAAGTGTATTGGTCGGGGTGAAGTGTGTTTGTGTAAGTGTGTGTGTGTGATACCTGACTGGCCAGTGCAGAAGCTGCCTGTGTGTGTTTGAAGGACAGGCAGTCCCCAGGGTTATACTGAGGCTTCTGGCCCTTTAAGTCCTTGTCAAACTTCTCCTTGTACTTCACCTGGGAGGAGAGAGAGATGGAAGACAAGGGGAGAGGAGAGAGGGTAAAAGACCAGAGAAATGTTCAAATGGAGGATGTTAAGAACCCCCTCCATCTCGCCATCCAGCAACCATTACACAGCAGTTCGGGAGACGGGCGACTCAGCACTTCTGCGCTGTCCTTCAATTAACTCTGGTCAGAGGGCATGTTATCAAATCATTTCCTCTCCTCTTCTCCCCTCTCCTCCTCTCCCCGGCTGTGTGTGTGAGTGTGTTACCTGGCTGGCCAGTTTGGATGCCTCCTTGGCGTGTTCTATGTCAGAGCGACCCAGGCCAGACTGCTCGTTATACACCTCATGTTTAGATTTGCTTCTGTAGGCCACCTATTACACACACACACACAGGGAGAGAGCGAGAGTAGAAATTAGCAACGGTTACATTTAGTTGGGTCTAAGCCAGTCACTGCTCCAGTAAATGCTGACTGTTATGTAAATGACCTGTAAATGATGCAGGCTCAATGGGAGCTGGGACTGGAGGAAAGGTGCTGAATGATTCATGAGTATTAGCTGACCTCCCCTCCCCCCCACACACACACACACACACACATACGTCGCTGGCAAGTTTGGTGGCCTGTGTGGCATTGATGATGTCAGGTCTGTCTGCTAGGGCATTGTAGCTGTGAAGATCCTCCTTCCCCTTTCTGTAGTTAATCTGCAGGAGTCACATGGTCAATCACAAGGCAGGGGTCAGAGGTCACACACAGGGGTCTTAAATGAAAAATTATAGTGAAGTCAGCCACTCACACATGATGCTGCTTTAGTATGTATGGATCATTCAAACCAGGATGTATGTGCTGTGAGTGTGTCCTCATCTGTGTATCAATAACTTCAAGACAGAGTATCATGATGGCTTGTCTTTAAATAATAACAACTGAGGTGTGGCTGGTGGATTATGGGATTCTATCAGCTGCATCATGTGACCTACTTCTCCATGTTGATGAGGATGAGAACTGACATCCCTGAAATGAACAGCATGAATATGGGGCACACACACACACACATAGATACATCTACACTCACACACACCAACACACACACATACACACTCAAACACACACACACCTACAGACTAGCACACACATACACACGTGTGCACACACACAGACGCACGCAAACACACACTCACAGGGCTGTGCTCACCTCGCTCTGCTGCTTGTTGACCTCCATGGCGTGCTGGACCTCAGGCAGGGTCTTCATGCTGCTGTAGCTGGACCTGCCCTTGCCTGCATTATACTGCTCCTTATACAGCTTCTGATGAGAGTAGACGGGACAGGGGAGGTGGGGGGAGGTGAGGAGAGCGGAGGAGGTGTGGGTGGTGTGTATCAGGGACAGAGTGTGTGTGTTGGTGTGCTCGTGTGTGTGTCTGGGTCAATGTCTGTGCCTGCAGGCTACAGAACACACCCAGCTGTTCCCCAAGATCACGCCTGGATGGACACCATGATAGAGCCCTCCCCCATGCTGTCTATTAGCAATGGCATGTGTGTGTGTGTGCATGGAAGCGGAAGTAAGTGTGTGTCTGCCTATGCATACAATAAACTAGTTTGGGTGTGTTTTTGTGTAAGTGTGTGTGTGTGTGTGTGTGTGTGTGTATAAAATACACAGCTCCGTGATGGATCAGAGTTTCAGCAGTCCTGATTCAAAGCACAGAATCACAAGCTTCCCAAAGATCAGACACAAGATTTGAACCTGTGCCACTTCTAGACAGCCTTAGCTCAATCAACTAAAGCCTTGCTGCTCAGGTTCCAAGGGTAAGTATTAGGCAACACAATCCGGTAGCTGTGGAACCATCTGTGCTACACTCACGTCACTCTGGTGCTTGGCCACCTCCTTGGCAAAGACCGTCTCGATGGTCTGAGGCATGATGGAGTAGAGGCTGGAGACTGCCTCCTTCCTGCCCTCACGATAGCTTTTCTGGAAAAAAGATATGGATGATCCCTCACTCAGTCAACCAACCATCAGTCAGTCAGTCAATATGTTTAGTTTATGTTTTAAGTATGAAATTGATGCAGCTGACTACTGCATCGTAATATGAAAGACACACACACACACACACACACACACACACACACAGAGAGACACACACACACACACACAGAGACACAGCGTACCTGGCTGTAAAGCTGGGTGAGCTCCTTGGCATGTTGTGTTTCGCTGGTCTGGGGCAACTGGCAGTACAGTGAGTTCACCAGATCCTTCTTACTGGCCTCCTTGTACTTAGTCTGTTAACAACAACCACAGCGGCAACAATCAATTCAATGGGTGGATTATCTTTGAGAGTATGTACTGTATGTTGAAATGTCGTCATTGAATGAAACATGAATCTGTTGGACATGCAAGTGTATCACACAAGTGCACCACACACGCAAACACACACAGTCCCACCTCACTGTGTGTCTGAGCCATCTCTTTAGCAAACTGGGTATCCATGGTTTCAGGTAGGAGAGAGTACAGGTTGGAGGACAGCTCCTCTTTGTCTCTCTTGTACTTGGACTGGAACACACACACACACACACACAGGAACCCAACACACACACACACACACAGGAACCCAACACACACAATGAAGCTAGAAAAATATATACTGTACCAAGATACTGTAGGTATATATTTTTGTTTTTGAACACAAATGACAACATACTGTTGATAGGTATTTAAATGTATCAAATGCAGTATATGTCATAGATATTATATATAAATATATAGCATATAAACATACACCAATATATTAATATATTAATGTAGATGTATTTCCCAGAGCACACAAGCAGGAATCATCTATATTACATGGAAAGGCATATACTCCCCTCCACACACACATACACACACGCGCGCACACACACACACACACACACACACACACACACACACAACCACACAAACACATACACACGCACACAAACACACACGCACACTCTTACCTCGCTCTGCAGTTCTGTCACCAGCTTGGCAAACTCGATCTCTTTAGTCTCAGGGAGCTGTGAGAAGATACAGCTGGAGGTTTCTTCTTTACCTTTCTGCCTGTATTTGGTCTGAAACACAGATGAGTACTGATGAGTACTGATGAGTATTGATGAGTACTGATGAGTATTGATGAGTATTGATGAGAACTGATGAGTATTGATGAGTACTGATGAGTATTGAAGAGTACTGATGAGTATTGATGAGTATTGATGAGTACTGATGAGTACTGATGAGTACTGATGAGTATTGATGAGTATTGATGAGAACTGATGAGTACTGATGAGTACTGATGAGTATTGATGAGAACTGATGAGTACTGATGAGTATTGATGAGAAATGATAAGTATTGATGAGTATTGATGAGTACTGATGAGTATTGATCCTGTCACCTCACTCTGTAGCCCCATCACAGCTTTGGCACGTTGGGTCTCCTCAGTCTCAGGTAGCAAGGAGTACAGGTTGCTGCTTCTCTCCTTCTTACCTTCCTGTTTATACAGGACCTGCACACATACACACACACACACACACACACACATTATATATGATTATACATGTTATAATGGTGCCATATACATCCAGGTGGGATTATAATCTGTGTACCTCACTCTGTAGCTGGTAGGCCTCTTTAGCATGTTGGGTGTCCAGGGTCTCTGGTAACAGGTGGTAAAGAGAGGCGGAGGCCTCCTTCAGACTCTCCTCCTTGTACTTGACCTGGAATACAAACAGAAACCATGCTGAAACCACAGCGATGCTGACGCTGACATCAGCAAAAAGGCAGACTCAACTGCATTTGGAAGAACTACATTTGTCAATCCGGACGAAATGACAGGATTTAAAGAGCCGATGTAACACCTGGCTCTGCAGCTCAGACACAGCCTTGACAAACTGGGTCTCTGCAGTCTGTGGGAGCTGGGAGTACACACTGGTGGAGACGCTCCTCTTCCCATCCTCCTTATACTTGTTCTGGAGCGAGGACAAGACTGAGGTTAGGCACGATGGAGAAGAGGACGGAAAGATGAAGGGATGGAGAGATGGAGGAGGTACAGAGGGATGGAGAGTACAGTTCTTTACCACACTCTGCATGTCTGACAGTTTGGCAGCAAATTGTGTCTCTGCTGTCTGGGGCAGCAGGGAGTACAAGCTGGTGCACATGGTCCTCCTGCCTTCTTCTTTGTACTTGTTCTATACACACACACATACACACACACACACACACACACAAGACAATAAGGCAGTCAATAACTTCCCAAACCAATGTCAACTTAACTAATACAGTCTAACCTAGGCATTACCTCACTCTGCATCTGGGAGGCCTCTTTAGCATGTTGGGTGTCCAGGGTCTCTGGTAACAGTTGGTACAGAGAGGCGGAGGCTTCCCTCTTCCCTGCTTCTTTGTACTTAGCCTGGAACACACACAACCACACGTGCAAAGACGAGAGAGACAAATTCATCTGAATTAATATGTGTCACACATACAGCTGCCAGCTGGTGAAACACCCGAGAGATAAACAGTTTCAATGTTGATTTGAAATGTGCTCAGTGTGAAGAGAGGGAGAAGGCGGTGAAGAGAGGAGGAAGGCAAAGGAGACATATAGAAGAAGAGGGGGGGGGGAGAGGCTCAAGATAAGGGGAGGTAGATAGAGAGGAAGATAGATGGGGGGGGTGAAGAGAGAAGGATAAAGATAGAGAGGAAGAGAGAGGCTTGTCAATAGCCCAGCTGGTCTGAACAGCGGCCTATCAGAGTAGGGAGGTTTCTGAAAGGCGGCCTATCAGAGTAAGGAGGTGGAGTGGTGTGTGTTTCTATGTTACCATGTAGGACTGTGAGGGAGGTTGTAGGTGTAAGGTGTCTCTCTTTTATACACATACACACACACATGCACACACTCTCTAAACTCACCTCACTGTGTGTCTGAGCCATCTCTTTAGCAAACTGCGTCTCCATGGTTTCAGGCAGGAGAGAGTACAAGTTAGAGGACAGATCCTCTTTGTCTCTCTTGTACATCAGCTTGAGAAGGAGAGAGCAAAATCACAGTTTCCAACTGGAGACTCTAGTGAGCTGTTAAAACAGCAATCAAATCTTTTACAGACTGAGTTTGAAAGGGACAGCTACGTGAAGATATTCAGTCAGATATGTTATATACAGGAATGAAACCCCTACACATGGCAGGCCCAGTGTGCGTGGCCCAGTGTGTTCACCTCACTCTGCACTTCAGAGTGCTGCTTGGCCAGCACAGTGTCTGCTGTCTCTGGCAGGAGGGAGTAGAGAGACCTGGAGGCCAGCTTCCTGCCCTCCTCACCATACTTCACCTGCAGAGAGCAGGAGCAGAACATAGCATGAACAAATGACATCACGTGTTTTCGATCAAATCGAAGTGCACTGCAAGTATGTGACTGCATTGCCAGTTAGTAATTGAGTCAGGGGCGCTGTAAGTAACTCTTGTTGACAAGATGGCGGCCCGTGCACAACACCAGGCTCAGGAGCATCTCTCCTTTACACTGAGCTACCAGTGTTTGCACCTCTGGTCGAGATGCTAACTGATCTAATATCTAGAGGGTGTTGGGTGAAGCAGGTGGTCTCACCTGGCTGTAGAGCCCCTGGAGCTCCTTGGCAAGCTGGGTCTCAGTGGTCTCTGGCATGGTGGAGAACACGGAGGAGTTGTGGTCCTTCTTACACCCTTCCTTGTACCTCCCCTAGAGACCAGAGAGAGAGGCGGGAGAGAGACAGAACAGAGCTGTCAGGGTACATTTAGCTTGGTGAGCTTAGATCTGTACGGTTATTATGAAATAGCCACTACCTCACTCTGGAGCAGGGAGGCCTCTTTTGCATGTTGGGTCTCCAGCGTCTCTGGTAGCTTGTGGTACAGAGAGGTGGAAGCCTGTTTTTTACCTGCTTTCTTGTATTTGGTCTGAAACACAACAATGACAGGGAATGAACCAAGAAACCAACAAGTTTTTAGTCAGCCAACCATCCAACCATCCATCCATCCATCTCACCTCACTCTGCAGATCAGACACAGTCTTGGCGAACTGGGTCTCTGCCGTCTCTGGGAGCTGGGAGTAGATGCTGCTGGACATGCTCCTATTCCCACTCTCCTTGTACTTGTTCTGAGGGAGAGGAACACGGTGAAGCTTATGATCCATAAGCTTCCAAAGAGCGTCGTCGGCACACGCAGATCGACACACGCCAAGGATCAGAGGATGAAGAAAGGAGGAGGAAAGTCGTTTGCGTTGGTTGTTGTTGTACCTGACTCTGCAGGTCAGTCTGCTCTCTGGCCAACTGGATCTCTGCTGTGTCAGGGAGCAGGGCGTAGAGAGGCGTGGAATTCTCCTTCTTCACCACCTCCTTGTACTTGATCTGGGACAGAGACACAGGAGGAGTCAGAGGTGTGTGTGTGCGCGTGTCAATATGTTTGTGTATGTGTTTGTGTGTGCATGTATCTAACCTCACTCTGTAGCTGGTAGGCCTCTTTAGCATGTTGGGTGTCCAGGGTCTCTGGTAACAGGTGGTACAGAGAGGTGGAAGCCTCCTTCTTCCCTGCTTCTTTGTACTTCGCCTGGAACACACACACAGACAAACACACACAGACAAACACACAACTAATTAATACTTACTCTACTTTCCTACAGAGCCATAAGTTTAGCAGTGTTGCAGATGCCTACCCAACAGTAACAGAGCCAGCAGCAGAATAAGCGATTCTGTTAGCAGAAATTATACACTGCTGCTGTTATCAGCTCGTACACCATCACTGGTTGGTGAGCTCTGGACAGCTATTGGTCGGTGATATCAGTTCTGCACCAATTCTTATCTCTCTCTCTGGGGTCAGGACTGTCCCCTTATCTCCTGACCTGGCTTTCTCCACACACAGACCCACTAAAACAAAGCTGACCGTAGCATTCTCTCCTAATATGGAGTTCCTTTGAGAATACCCTCAAGGAGTTTCTGGTGAGAATGAAGCAATTTGTAAAGACACACACAGACACACTCTCACACACACACACACAGTCCCACCTGACTGTGTGTCTGAGCCATCTCTTTAGCAAACTGGGTATCCATGGTTTCAGGAAGGAGTGAGTACAGGTTAGAGGACAGGTCCTCTTTGTCTCTCTTGTACTGCAGCTGGGGAGATTAATACAATGAAAGAAAGAAGGAAAATATTTTCAACATGTCAATTTAAATAGATAATATGTTTAGATGTTTATGTTTAATATCTATGTTTAGAAACGAATAAAGAATAAAGCTAATGACATTCTTGGAAGGATCAACATTGAGAATTTGAGAGCTTGCAACCTGACCTCACAATTTGAGGCAGCAATACACACATACACCGTCACACGTATGAACACACACCTGAACACACACACACACAGGAGGAAACCAGAAACCTAGTCTTTCACGTTTGATTGGTTTAGGCAGCAGCATACCTCACTCTGTATCTCAGACATCTGCTTCGCAAACTGAGTGTCCGCTGTGTCTGGGAGGAGAGAGAAGAGGCTGGACGACACCTCCTTCCTCCCCTCCCCTCTGTACTGCACCTGCAACACACACACACATACCACACACACCATGACACCCTAACCCTACAACACAGAGACAGGCCAGCCCCTCACCACTCAATCTCATGACTCTCTCTTTACCTGGCTCTGCATGTGTGTCAGCTCCTTGGCCAACTGGGTCTCAGTGGTCTCTGGCATGGTGGAGAACACGGACGAGTTGTGAACCTTCTTACACCCCTCCTTGTACCTCACCTGGGGACCAGAGAGAGAGAGAGAGGCATGAGAGAGGGAGAGAGACAAGATGGAAAGAGAGAAGAGAGAGGAGAAAGAGAGACAAAGTCAGAATACAGAGTGTGAGAGAAAGGAGAGACAGGGCAGAGGCATGTGGGAGTCAGAAGATACAGAATAATATAAGGGCAGCAACCCATGTAACTATAGAAAATATTTTTCAAAATGTGTGTGTATAGAGTATTTGTGTGTATATGTGTGCATATTTGTGTGTGTTGTTGAGTACCTGACTCTGTAAAAGCGAGGCCTGTTTTGCGTGCTGCGTGTCCATGGTTTCTGGCATCACAGAGTAGAGAGAGCTGGACACGTTCTTCCCAGCTTTCTTGTACTTAGTCTAAGAAAAGCAACAACAAGATTATCAACAACAACAAACCAACAGCATGAACATGTTTTGAATACATGCATTGAATCAATTGAATACATTAATCAAGCGATTGAGTGTGATAAAGCGTGTATGGCTACAGACGATCTATGGGCTTCATATAAGGAAGGAGGAAAATGGACTATCTTTTCATGGAGCCCAGAGGCAACATAAACGGTGTACAAACACACGACCATGCTATATGGCGTACCTCACTCTGCATCTCAGACACAGCCTTGGCAAACTGGGTCTCCGATGTCTCTGCGAGCTGGGAGTAGATACTCTGGGATCGACTCTTTCTGCCTTGCTCCTTGTACTTGTTCTAGAAGAAGACAACAGAGCAATGGATCAACCTTTCTGAATTACAAGACATGACTCCGAGACTGTCTTCCTTCTCATCCTGTGAGATGGAGAGTCACATGGCTGACTAGATGGGACATGCACTGAGGAGCAGCAGCGGTGGGAATTGAACTTTGGTCGCTTAGCTGAGTGCCTTGTGCGTTGTGGGCTTTCCAACCACACTCCCATAAAAAAAAAACACTCTGCCAGTCTCTAAATATTGCAGTTTCCAAACCACCCTGGGTTATGTAATGCTGTTATGATGGGCATCACAGTGAGAACATGCATTATGTCCATGTAAAAGGTCTCACAGGAGGTAGAGATGTAGGGGGGGGGAACAGGTGGGTATGTAACACTTTTCACTCCATTACTCAGAGACAAACTTTAACAGCTCTTATGTAGAAAACTAACGGCTTTGATGTTTTCAAAGCCTTTGCAAATAACATGAAGCCAAAATATGGATTCATACAATGGAATTCAGATGTTCCTTTTCTACTCCAGTAGTTTTCCACCCTCACAGGAAACGCTATCAGGGACAACTACAGCTCAAGTTATCTCGAGACCTGAGGGTTTCCCCGTACAATAAACCCAATGATTGCAGCCACAGGCTTCAGCTGTGATGTAAATCAATCGCACCTCGCTCAACATGTCGGTCATCTCCCTGGCAAACTGGGTGTCCAGCGTCTCTGGAAGCTGGAAGTAGGAGGGGCCAGAGAGATCCCTCTTTCCCGTGCCTTTATACACGAGCTGTGGGCATAGAGAGAACACTGGTCACATGACAGGAAATGTTAGATACTTGATGGGAAATACTTTTTCCTGTTAAATTTATTAATGGATTTTAGGCATTCCAGAAGTTTAGATATAATGTGTGTACCTCACTCTGTAGCTGGGAAGCTTCTTTAGCATGTTGGGTGTCCAGGGTCTCTGGTAACAGCTGGTACAGAGAGGTGGAGGCCTGTTTTTTACCTGCTTCCTTGTATTTGGTCTGAAAAGTAACATGTTAGTTACCAGGTGTGTGTTTCTATGTAATGTAGTAGTATGTGCATGTGTGTGTCTGACTGTGTTTGTGTCTGTAGCACCTCGCTCTGCATCTCTGTAAGCTGTTTGGCCAGCTGTGTCTCTGTTGTCTCAGGGAGAAGGGAGTACAGGTTAGAGGACATCTCCTGCTTCCCCTCCTCCTTATATTTGACCTGGAAACACACACACACAGATACACACACAGACACACAGACACACACAGAAGGAAATGGGTTTTTAACAAGAAGCAGGTGCAGGTAAGAACCTACGAAGTGTGATCAGCTTGTTTACGTAATGAAATGATTCTGCTCGGTTGGAAAAGTATTTTCTGCATCGTTTACAGTGTTCCGGAGGGTTCTCATTACAACATTCTTTTATGCATCGTTTGCCATGTTCCGGAAGGTTTTCATCAGGACATCATTTTCTGCTTTGTTTACAGTGTTCCGGTTCTCAACAGTAAACGTCTTACCTCGCTGATCATCTCAGTCTGCTGCTTGACAAACTGTGTGTGGGAGGTGCCTGGCATCGTGGAGTAGAGGGGAGGGGGGTGGTTCTTCTGATCCTCCCTGTACCTGACCTGGAGAGATGGAGAGATGAGCTGAACATAACTCTCCGTCTGAAATGAAGGGATGGGTGGGTGGATATGATGGATGGATAGCAGGAGGACCAGCTGATAGGAAAGGTCACACAGGCTCAGATGGCACTAGAAAGACACACAAACAGCTCTGTTCGTGTCCGTGTTAGCTGTTTGCCACAGTACCTCACTCTGTAGCTGGGAGGCCTCTTTTGCATGTTGGGTATCCATGGTTTCTGGTAGCTTCTGGTACAGAGAGGTGGAGGCCTCCTTCTTCCCAGACTCCTTGTACTTCTTCTACAGAAAGACAAACCACAGAAACAGCATCTCAGCTCTAAACACAAACGAGGACTGAGCTCAGATCTACAGAATGTATGGCGCACCGACTCCTCCATGCAACACCTGGCTCTGCAGCTCAGACACAGCCTTGAAAAACTGGGTCTCCGTAGTCTCTGGGAGCTGGGAGTACACACTGATAGAGACGCTCCTCTTCCCATCCTCCTTATACTTGTTCTGGAGCGAGGACAAGACTGAGGTTAACCCTCACACCACACACACAGGTCGTCTGTTTGGTCATGCACATCGAAGTGGATTGGAACTGTGTTACGTGGTGTGCGTGTGTGTGTGGGTTAGTCACCTCACTCTGCATCTCGGTCATCTCTCTGGCAAACTGTGTGTGTGTGGTGTCAGGAAGCAGGGAGTAGAGAGAGCTGGACATCTCCTTCTTACCCTCCTCTTTGTATTTGATCTGAAAACACCAGAAAATACTGTTAAAAGGCTGTGTTGGTGGAATACTTGAGGTGCACTTGATTTGTCTCCTCGGGCAACATGGAAGTAGAGGATGCTGTTATGTACGGTACCTCGCTGAGCAGCTCTGTTGCCTCTTTAGCATGTTGGGTGTCCAGGGTCTCAGGTAACAGGTGGTACAGAGATGTGGAGGTTTCCTTCTTCCCTGCTTCTTTGTACTTAGCCTGGAACAACAACCACAGCCTATTTTGTATTTGAATGATGGTACATGGTGTTTGAGGGTGTATTGTATTTTAAAGGTGGAGTACCTCACTCTGTAGTTCGGACATCTGCTTGGCCAGCTGTGTCTGGGTGGTTTCTGGGAGCAGAGAGTACAGGCTGGTGGAGATCTTCTGCCCCTCTTTGTACTTGACCTAACACAAGACAGACCAGAGGACCAAATCATTCAGATGGAATGCCACCCTTGGCTTACAACCACACAATGACCTTGGCCTACAACAGAACACAATTGTATACTTATTTTATCTAATGCAACACAATCACAACAAATATTGTTCTGCTATAACATGATAAGGAACTTGGAACATGATAATGTAACTCTAGAATATCATAATAGAGTTATAAAACCCTATGAATAGCCATGTGACTCAGTACTAAATGACGACTGTGGATTTCTCTGAATCGATGTGAGTGGCGCATGAGTCTGACTCACTCCTGTGCTCAGGGTGCTGGAAGCAGCAGTCTAGCTTGTTCTGTTAGGCTAACTGGAGCCCTCCTTCTCGTACCTCGCTCTGCAGGTCGGAAACCTCCTTGGCAAACTGCGTCTCCGCGGTTTCAGGAAGCAGAGAGTAGAGGTTGACAGACATCTCTTTCCTCCCCTCTTCTTTGTATTTGATCTGGACATGCGAAGGAATAACATGTCATGGGTATGTTGTCCCCGGAGCAGATTCAAGGGGTTAATGCCTTGCTCGAGAGCACAACAGCTTGTTTCCCCCTGAGACGAACCCTAACCAACCACCCAGTCTTTACTAGGTCACTACCAGAGCACCCTAAGGGATACAAACCCATCCCTGAGCTTCTGGTGTGATCACACAGACACACACACACACAGAGACACACACAGACACACACAGACACACACACACACACACACACACAGAGACACACACAGACACACACACACGCACCTCGCTGAGCATGTCAGTCATCTCCTTGGCGTGTTGTGTATCCAGGGTTTCAGGGAGAAGGGAGTACAGGCAGCTGCTGATCTCCTTCTTCCCTGCCTTGTACTTGTTCTAGTACACAATCCAACAACAACAACATCTCCGTTAACTAGGAACAAAAAGATCATAGGGAAGGATTCAATTATACAACTCTCCACAAAATGAATCTGTTGTCTGTCTACCGTACCTCACTCTGCAGCTCAGACGCAGCCTTGGCAAACTGGGTCTCTGATGTCTCTGCGAGCTGGGAGTAGATACTCTGGGATTGACCCTTTCTGCCTTGCTCCTTGTACTTGCTCTGGGTAACACAACACTAAAGGTCAGTCAAATGTTGACTGACCATGTCCTGTCGACCATGTCCTGTTAGTCTAATGGATACATCTGAAATGTACAGGTTATAATCTGGAATCTGGTGGGCAATCCAAGTGGGGTGCTAATCTGTACCTCGCTGATCATCTCTGTCATCTCCCTGGCGAACTGCATGTCTGGAGTATCTGGCAGCTGGGAGAACAGAGAGCCTGGAGCTGCTCTGCTCACCTCCTTATACTTGATCTGGAAGAAGAAGAGAGGAGAGGGAGAGAAGTGAAGAGGAAGTCAGAGAGAGAAAGAGGGAGATAGAAACACTACTAGTTAATATGAAGTATAACAGGTTCAAAAGCTATATGTGTTTCTGTGATATGCTTTCATCTCTAATTTGAGACTTGTGTACCTCACTCTGGAGCAGGGAGGCCTCTTTAGCATGTTGGGTGTCCAGGGTCTCTGGTAACAGTTGGTACAGAGAGGTGGAGGCTGCCTTCTTCCCTGCTTCTTTGTACTTGGTCTGAAACATAGATTATAAAAAAAACTGTAGTTAATTTCACCTAGTGGGTCTCTTTCAGTGTTAGTTATAAATGATGATAGTGATGATGAGGATGATGATGGTGAGGATGAGGGTGATGATGATGATGATGGTGAGGATGATCAGTAAGTAATACCTCACTCTGGAACTCCAGCACGGTCTTGGAGTGTTGCATCTCCGTGGTCTCTGGGAGGAAAGAGTACAAGTTGGTGCTCATCTCCTTCCTGCTCTCCTCTTTGTACTTGTTCTGAAGGAGAGGAACGAAACAGGGACTGTTAAACTACAACCATGGAGGAGAGAAGAGGACAGGAGAAGAGGAGAGAAGAGAAGTGATAAAGAAGAAGAGAGGACTTCACCTCACTCTGCAGCTCAGACGCAGCCTTGGCAAACAGGGTCTCTGTGGTCTCTGGGAGCAGGGAGTAGATACTCTGGGATCGACTCTTTCTGCCTTGCTCCTTGTACTTGCTCTGGGTAACACAACAAGAGGGTCAGTCAAATGTAACCCAAGAACATATCCTCTTTTGTAAAATGGTAGCATCTGAAACGTAGAAATGATCATCTCTCATTTATAATATGCATAATTTGTTTTTTCTGTGGGTGGGATTATAATCTGTGTACCTCACTCTGTAGATCGGAGGCCTCTCTAGCATGCTGGGTGTCCAGGGTCTCTGGTAACAGGTGGTACAGAGAGTCAGTGGCCTCCTTCAGACTCTCCTCCTTGTACTTGGCCTGGAACAGAAAGGAGAGGTACATTACAGAGAAAAGGGCGGTGTTAAGGACCCAGGGACTCACATCACTCCCAACAGGCAGGCAAATCAGCACACTCTCATTTGTCCTCAGTTCAGAGATGGTGAACTTCTGACAGCGTGTGTGTGTGTTGACAGAGGTGGAATGCACCAAATGATGTGTGTCTGCGGTCCAATGAGAATAAACAGTTCAAAACAATACCTTTCAGTCATGGATTAGACAGGTGTCAAGACAAGGCTGAGCATATACACAGCTCAACACCCTCAAATCCAGTTGTGTGTGTGTGTGTGAGTGTGTGCATGACAGGATATATGTGTGACTTAGAAAAAAGAGAGTGAGTGTTTGGTTGTCACCTCTGAGATGTAATTGGAGTGTTGGAGTGCTGCGTCAGGTACAAACATACTCTGGCCCTTCAGCTTCTCAAAGTCCTCCTTATATTTCACCTGGAGGGGGGGGGGGGGAGAAGGGAGGGAAAGGAATAGAAAGGAAGGGAGACAGAGAAAATGGATGAAGATGCAGAGGAGAGATAGAGGGAAGAAGAAAAGGAGAAATGTTATAAGTGTTGTCTTTGCGAGTGACATCAATGTCTTGTTCTTCAGTGCTGACAAAGGCCTTATGTCCTGGTGATTGACACCTGAGATCAGATAAGATTGGCACCTCTTATTTAGGTAATTGGAGTCATTTAGTGATTGCCATACAGGCACATTTTCTTCTGCAGACTCATTACAAATATATGCTGTCAGTGAAGACTGAAGAACAGGCAGACTGAAGCACTGTTGTGTGAGGCTACAGTATCCAGGGACTTACGTAGCTAGACTCTAATCAAGGCATTCCACATGAGGACACCACGTCAGTTTTACAGTCCGATGTTAGAATAGACTGTTATAATCAACCCTTCATTTGAACTGTGCAGTCTAGCTATGACCTGGAGGAGAGGAAGAGAGGTGGGGAGAGGAGACAAGAGAATAGGGAAGGAGACGATAGTATGTTGTGCAACAGGTAAGGAGACGATAAGATGAGATAGAAGAGAGTATGTTATGAGTCAGAGTGTGAGCTATTGAAAGTGAAAGCCAAAAAACTCCCACTTCAGCTAGAAACCGAAAGACCCTGAACTAACTCAGCAGTGTTGCGAAAAAGGCTTACGCCTTTATGATTTGAAATCAAGTTTGAGCTACACCCGTTTCCTCTCTCCAAAATGTGCGTGAGAACATAGAGAGAGCAGGTGAGAGAGACAGAGATATAAAAGAGAGAGAGTGGGGGGAAAAGGAAGAGAGTGCCAGAGCCAAATCCAAACTGCTTTTTCACCAGCCTGTCTGTCCTACTTTGCTATGCCACATGATTAGAGGATGTTGGGGATTAATGAGAAGCAGCCAAGATCCAAAATGGCTGCCCAGTTTCCTTCAACAAAAACTTTAAAAGAAGTACAATTAACCTAGATAACAATCATACTTACATCACTGACCAGCAGACTGCACCTCCGGTTGAAGGTGGGATCCGGTAAGACAGGTTTACCAAAGCACTGTCAGGGGAAGCAAATCAAATGCACATTAATACAAAACATTGTATTAATCAAGTTGAAACACACATATCTGATCCTCATTACTTCCCACTGGCCAGATGTAGCCAAATTAAGGCTAATTTCTGTCATTTGTATATTTATAATCCTCTTAGAGGTTTCAGACCAGCCCAGAGTCGTGTGTGGGCTGCTTGTTACCTTGGTGACAACTGCCAAGGTCAGGAGTTCCAATAGGCCTCAGTGGGCTGAGGTCAACATACTGTAACTGAACAGTGAATCCACAGAGAAGGATGTATGCAACAACATACTATGATAACCAAACACCAAACTATCTAACTAAACGCCTAAAATAGATGATTACTCAGCATATCTGACCAAATCTGGAGAACGTTCTCACCTTCTTTATTTTTCTTGATGTCTTGGTCTTGACTTCCTCCTTCTTCTCAGTCTCTTCCTCCTCCTCCTCCTCAGTCTCTTCCTCAGTCTCTTCCTCCTCCTCAGATGCCTCCATCATGTCCTTAACCTTCACAACCTCCGTGACCTCCAAACTGGTGCCTCCAGAGCAGGAAATCTTCACCTCCTCCTTCACTTCCTTCTCCTCCTCCTCTTTTACCCCCTTCTCCTCCTCCTCTTTTACCCCCTTCTCTTCCTCCTCTTTTACCCCCTTCTCTTCCTCTTCTTTCAGATCCTTCACTTCTTTCTCGTTCTCCTCGTTCTCCTCCTTCCCCACTTTCACCTCCATTTCATCCCCTCGTGTCTGTATCTCTATGGTCTCCATGACTCCCTGCTCCTCGTGGTGGTCACTCTTCACTCTTCTGTCTCTTGGGTAGAAGGCTGGAAGAGGGGGGGGGGATCCAAGTCTTTCTCCCCAGGACAGGAGCTCTCCTTGCTGGGTATAAAATCACTAATGAACCACCAGGCAGATCAGAGAGCAGGTCGCGTTTAGGTGGGATCTAGGTAACCTCCAGCCCAGAAGCCCAGTCCCAGTGGTGTCTCTGCCCAGGACTGGAATTTTCCTTTCTGGGTATTGTGTGTCTGGGTACTCCTTATCTCCCCTGGCTCCAGATTTAGACCTCCACTTGTGCTCTTATCGACTGCCATGCCTGGAGGGTGAATCAGAGGGCCAGAGAGGGGTATGGGGGGATGAGGGGACAGAGAAGTGTGAAGGGGTATGTGGATGAAGAGGATGACTCAGAAAGGTGTTGGTAGGAATTTCGTATTCCTGATCTGCAGTGGTGACTATAAGTGCCTCACTACCTCAGTCCCAGTAAGGGTCAAAGCAGCATTTACAGACAGACAGACAGACAGACAGACAGACAGACAGACAGAGAAATAATCAGGCAGGCAGGCAGACAGACAGACAGAGAAATAATCAGGCAGACAGACAGATTATTATCCATTCAGCTTGTGCAGTGACCTGAACATCTTGCCTCTCTTAGTTATAGTCCCAGCCTGGACACAGCCAGCCAATGGAGAGGGCTGATACAAGCAGTTCACCATCCATCACCTCAGATGATTGGCTGCTCTCCAGCAGGGAGAGCTACAACAGACAGTTAGGTCAGTATTAGCGTTACAGGCAGGAGCCAGATGGTCTGCAGGTTCAATCAAGCTAACAGGACTATCAACGGGAGGAGCTTCTAAAGCAAGAGATCAAAGGAAACTATGCTGTGAATAACAGATGGTCGCCCAAAACAACAACAACAATTGGGGTTTCAACTATGAAACTAAAATCTGTATCTTTATAGAAGATAACTATCACTGCGTCAGTAAGCATACAGTTTATGTCGTATGTTCTATGAGTTGTAGTTTATGAATAGCGCCACACGTGTTGTTTGCGTGTTGCTTGCGTGTTGTGCGGGGCATGATGACAGGGTAAGAGAGGTGGGCGTGGAGGGGTGTGGCCACAGCACACTGGAACTGGAGACACACAGACAGGGAAACCACATCAAGAGTGTGTGAGTGTGTGTGTGTTTATGAGACAGTGTGTACAGGGTATATTTTGGAACAACCACACCCCTATAAACAGATGTCTTCCCTCCATTCACTAGTGACTTGTGTGAGTGTGTGTATGTGTGTGTGTTCATTAAAGCAGGAGGGAGAGATATTACCAGGATATACTGTAGAGTCAGTTTATAGGTCTCCATACAGAATCTGTAGAGAATCACAGAAGTAAAGGGAATGAAACAACACAGCCTCCTTCTTCTGCCTCTACTGTCTTGTGTCTTATGTATTTTTTTTTTTTTTTACAAAACTGCACACAATCACTACTAAATACCTACCTCATTACTGTAAGACTGTGAGTCTAGACTATGCACTCAAGTGATCAAAATGATATACACTATCAAGCAGTCAGTAAACAATACACCAAAAAATTGAAAGCACATTGTTCAAAACATATAGTCCTCAAGGAGAAGTACATTTTTACGTAATCTCAAAACAAATTTCATATTTATCCGTCATTGTCTTTTGATGAACGAAAACATGTTCTATCATAGTAGCTCAACATTTATCAGAAATTACTACTCTGCTTTGCTCTTTGCAATTTTTCTTGTTCTTTCTCCTCCTCGTACCCCTATACAGTACTATACCCTGCATCTCACTACTTACAACTCACCAACTCACTCTTGTTCTTTGTTGATATGAACCTGCAACCAGTCTAAATCTATTGAGCAGTCAGTACTGTTACTGTAACAAATGGAAAGTACAATGTTCAGGGCCATACCATTTGTTCATTGTACAGTATAGAGCCTACAATGCACTGTACTACAGTATACAATACTATACAGTAAAAGTGACAAAAATCAAAGGAGTAAACAGGTGATCAATGTGCTTCTTCTTGTCTTTGGGCTGGGTCAGGCCAGAGCACTTTGTCGACATCACAAGCAATATTTTCCCACCTTCAACAACCTGTTTGCTCTCTGAACTGGCTTATATTGGTTGTGTCACATCATTTGAAACAAGTTAAATCAATTTTGAGTGGTTGTGTTTTGTCAATGACATGTTTTCTCTATTTGTATTTGATTGTTGCCATTTGTGTTTACCAGTATGGATGAAATGTGCATTAGAGTGCAGAATGTGTTTTGAGAATGAGAATGTGTTCAGAGTGTTGCTGAAAAGTATAAGTGAGATCTGCAAATTGTGTTTTACCATGTGAAATGGTTTAATGTATTGACAACAGACTGCACAATTAGCTACATGAGTTCAGGCAACTGAGAACTTTGTTCAGCCAATGGGCTTTAGTGTTTTAGCAATTGAGAAAAACTGTAAGGTGATATCTCACCTGATAGGCCAGTGGAGGTCCATGATGTCACTTTGTGCTTTCTTGATTGGCTGGATGCTGGGTCAGACAGTGATGCTCTCCTATCAGGTTCCAGCTACGTCGAAATGGACCAATATTGTGTGTGTCTGTGTTTTTGTGTGTGAGAGTGCGTGAATGTGTGTGTGTGTCTAAAATGTTGTTTTGGTTTAAAGAACGAGGAAACATAGTTGGTCGATATGTCCTTTTTTTCTCAGCTTCTGTGTGAAAGGACCTTGTATGTGTGTGTGTGTGTGTGTGTGTGTGTGTGTGTGTGTGTGTGATTCTGCTCAGTGACCAAACTGCACCCAATGATTCACACTCCGCTTTCATGCTCCAATTGACAGCAGCCCCCCCCCCCCACACACACACAGTGTCTCTCTTTCTTCTCTCTCTCTCTCTCTCTCTCTCTCTCTCTCTCTCTCTCTCTCTCTCTCTCTCTCTCTCTCTCACACACACACACACACACACACACATAGACACAATAACACCCAACCCTTCTTTTGTTTCAACAATACGCTCACATCCACATTCTCTCTTGAACACACACATACACACACACTTCCCCTTACTGTCTCAAACACATTCTCTACGACATCTTGTTCTCAGGAACACACACTCCTGTCTAAAAACAAACAAACTCGCCATTACATAACAGGACTTACAGACTCCGTGACACTGACCACCTTGACACACACACATACACACAGCCAACAGGTCAAGGGATGAGATGAGGTAACACAGGAAACAGGAAGGAAGAAAAGACCTCGACCCCAGTGTGGAAGAGTGAGTGAGGTCACAGTGTGGCAGGAAGTGATGTCATAGCTTACATTACTGATCTGTTCCTGTGTGCGTCTGAGTCTCTGGAGCTCGGGTGTGTCAGACACAATACTGAAGCCCCGCCCCTTACTCTCTTCAAAGTCACGCTTGTACTTCACCTAAGAGAGGGATGGAGAGAGAGAGACATAGAGAGAAATAGAGAAGGGGAGAGAGAGAGACAAAGAGAGAGAGAGAGAGAGAGAGAGAGAGAGAGAGAGAGAGAGAGAGAGAGAGAGAGAGAGAGAGAGAGAGAGAGAGAGAGAGAGAGAGAGAGAGAGAGAGAGAGAGAGAGAAGGGGAGAGAGAGAGATTACTCCTAGCTGCCGACAGCCCACAGAGTTCACCCTAGCTCTGTCCCTCCACCTACTCAGATACCAACATTTACCACAGCAGAAGCAGCAGCAACTAGGCGTTCTAGAACCATCCTGAGAGACACGATGAGTTCCAAGTTCTGCCTAGAATTCTAGAACCTTGGGGTCCTGTCCTGGTAACAAAGCCTTATCTCTACTAAGCTGAT
Organism: Osmerus mordax; assembly: GCF_038355195.1. NCBI lineage: Eukaryota > Metazoa > Chordata > Actinopteri > Osmeriformes > Osmeridae > Osmerus > Osmerus mordax. The sequence goes on from NC_090064.1 coordinate 13,083,144, forward strand.
CATTATCTCTATAATAAGACACGCATTTAACAGTTTAAAGGGACGATTCCTGCTTCCCCTCAGGCAAAGAGGCAGTCATTACAGGTTCAAAATCTAAAATTGAGTCTGCATTGTTGTATTAATAAGTTCACTTATCCCTTCAAACCTTTTTCATATTCAAACATCGCTGAATATTGCCCCCGATGTGGATTCTATCAAAGAGGATTGCACCTGCCCCGGACTCCTACCCCAGTCTACACGTCTGCAGGTCAGGAAGGTAAATGGTCTACCTGTGACCGTTACAGTGTTCAGACAGTGGGTGCATATTTTCTGAAATTGGTTGATGTTATCTAAGCTTTAAAGAAAGCGGAGAGAAAGAGAGGAGAGACAGAAGCGAGAGAGAGAGAGGAGAGCGGAGAGAGAGGTCATCTGTAGATGACTGTAGTAAATCTACAGTCTATAAATGACAACTTTGTAATATAACTGACCTTTACCTCTGTGACCGGGGACAGGGAGAGCAATAACACACACACATACAGGTGGACACACACACACACACACACACTCTGTGTGACCAGACGGCCCGAGAACCCCTCTGTGTGTGTGTGTGTTATTGGCAGCGTGTCGGGCAATATGTCAGTGTGTGTTCGGTGAGCGTACGGAGTAGTCAGGAAGGACAGGTTCAACATGCTGTTCTGAGGCCTGGACGTTATGATACTGCTATTTATGACCGTGTTGGGGACCTACTTACGCCTTTTTTTTGATAGTGGTCTGGCTTTTCTGTATGGTGCTTTGTACAATTAGCTTTTATTTGTGTAAGTGTGTGTGTGTGTGTGTGTGTGTGTGATAAAAAGTAGTAGACTATATTGAGGATGAGGAGAGCAGATGTCCACTCAGTGGCATCCAGAAGGGGACCATGCAGTCACACACACACGCACACACACAGACACGCACACACACAGACAGACAGCAGCAGTGACTAGTCTAGCCTAGAGAGGTTAAGGACTAATCAGAGACCAGAACAGGATATTTATCTTATACATGACACATGACATCATCCCATAGAGACAGAGTTGACTGGCTCCACTCTAGGATAAAGCAGTCCCCTTTGCCTAAGCGCCTGTAGGAGGATTCTGTGCTTGTCAGAAATCTGTGTGTGTACATCCACTCTTGGACTTAACAGAGCATCGCAGTGTGTGTGTGTGTGTGTGTGTGTGTGTGCGTACCCTTCCGGAGGAGTGGGTAGTGCCAATGGTCCGATGGCCAATGTTGGGTGTGTATAACATATGTGTGCATGCATGCATGTGTGTGCGAATGTGCGTGTGACTGACCTGGCTCTGGAGTTCACTCTGGTGTTTGAGTCTTAGGTTCTCTGGGGTGTCAGCCACAATGGTGAATGATGTCTTGGGGTAGTGTCTGGAGAGAGAGAGAGAGAGAGAGAGAGAGAGAGGGGGGGGGGGATATGAGAGACCCTGTTTGAACATTTGTGTGTGTATATTTGTGTGTATGCATTTGTGTGTGTGTATTTGTGTGTGTGTAATTGTGTGTATGCATGCACATCCACAAGTCCCAGACCGTATCTTGGACTTTACCAAAACAATGACCTATTGAAATGTCTAAAACAAAACCTAGAGGAAGTTCAGTTTTACGTCAGACACACACACACACACACACACACACACACATCAAACTCCATAGAACAATAGAACCAGACTGAAAGAGCAACCATGACAAACACTGAGTGGTTACCAGGGAGATGGATGGACCAACCCCAGAACATGAGTGATGTCATCAAAGAACACAAGTTAAGTAAAGAGGGAACACAGAACTAGCAAGAGATCCAGAAAGGTTTCCCTCTTCATCATCATCATCATCGTGTCTCTGGTAGAGATTCCATGCCTCTGACACCATTGTAAACAGCTTACACAACACAGAATAACAGTTAACTAGTGTAGGAGGGTGAGGAGGTGTGTGTGTCCGTGTGCGTGTCTGCGTGTAGTTTCCCACATATTCCTAACCGAATTGGTCTCTTTAGGCCATAAAACAGTAGAGAGTTCTTTCAGTAGAGTGCTAAAACCCCTCACACACACGCACACACACATACACACCGTGATTCATTGCTGTTGAGTTTGTGTTGAGAGGATATTCAGCAGCACAGTTTGACCACTCCACTAAAACAGCCTGGAGATCTCATCCCTCCCACTCTCTTTCTCTCCATCTCTTTATCCCTCCATCTCTATTCCTCCATCTCTATCTTACAGCTCACATCAAGTAATGATGCTGGCTGGCCTTGTGCATGTAATTTTTTGCCAAACTATGTCCACACACACAAGTACACTGAACGATAACTCACTATATATTACTGCCTCCTCAGACCTTGACCAGTTGATCACAGTTGACCTCACAAACAGAGTCATTAAGTCAACTCTGCACACACACACACACCTTGCCTAAATCCCTGTGCAAAGTTTATGTGTGTAGGTGTGTGTATTTGTGTGTGTGTAGAGTCCTGTCCACAGTTTCACTAACCCCCCATCCCCGTACCCAGACCCCTCCTCCGAGGACTAGTGTTACACTTCAGCCACCGGTCGCCACTGGCAACCCTGCACACTTTGTTACAGCGTTGCAACCCAATCCCCAGAAACAAAGAACAGCACTGTGGGATGTCACACACACAAACACACACAGACACACACACACACACCTGGCAGACACACACAGACGCACACAAACACTAGCTGGCTGGCTGGCAACTGAGGTAGAAGAAGCTGTTTATCCTCTGACCAGGACCATGTTCTACAAGTGACTAACCCCCTGAGAGTCCTGCTTCCTGCCCCTCCACACGTCCCTGTCTCGTCCTCAGCGCTTCGCTGGGGTGTTACTCACCACCAGCTTGGTGGGTGTGTGTGTCGTGTCATCGTCATGAATGTGTTCTGTTTATGAGGTGCCTTTCTGTTCAGCTGAGAGGACGCTTGGCCTTTAGAGGACGTGAAAGATCTCCTGACCTTCAGTTGCTTTCACTTAGACGTAAGACACTGCCTGTAACAGACCTTTCATCAGCACACACACACACTGCCTGTAACAGACTATTCATCAGCACACACACACACTGCCTGTAAGATGACAGTGTACCAGCCTGCTGGAGAGCTTTCCTTTGGGTTCAGGGTTCCCACGTTATATCTGTGTGTGTATAGTTTCTATGGTATATACAATATGCATGTACATTTACTGTGTGTGTGTTTTGACCAGTCAGGACAGATTTAGATGCCATTGTCTGTAGTGGGACTGTGGCATTTTAGATGCAGGCTGACACTCCCTGGCTGTGTTGTCTGGGCTAATTCTGGGATGTCACAACTTCCTGTAGGGAGAAAGGAGACTTCCTGTGGGGAGAAAGGAGACTTCCTGTTGCCGCTCAGTCCCTGGTGTAGATCTGTGACGTTGTGTGTGTGTGTATCAATGTGTGGGTGAAAAGCATTTACAGTTTCTGACCTATGTATTGATCTAACACACATACACACACACAGTTGATTATGCAGAGGGTCAGAGCGGGCTCGAAGATCAGGCCTCTGATGTGTGTTCCCGCCAACGCAGTTATCTCTGCTGCAGCACACACACACACATATACACACACAAACACACCCATGATCAAATACACATTCGAACACACACACAAACACACATGCACACACAAACTGCTGCATATCTCTACCCTGAGGCCAGATGGTGTGTGTGTGTGTGTTTCATTTCTGAATATACATATATTTTCTCTCTATATACTGTATGTTTCTCTCTCTCTGTCTGTCTGTTCTGGCATCTCATCTCTTCTTTTCCCAGTGAAGATCAGACAGACTGAAGAGTTACATAAGTCCCTCACATATCTTCTGACTGCCTGACAAATTACACTCTCTTCTCCTTTCTCCTCCTTATCATTCTCTCTCCCTCCCTCTTTCTCTGCTTCTTTCAATGAGACAAAGAAACATTAGTCAGATATAGTTTGTCTGCTCGGTGCCTTCTCAGCTTGAAAAGGAGAGTCTGTTGGCCTGCTGGTCTCTCTCTATGTCACAGTAATATGGATGAGATATAAGGAGAGAGAGGGAGGGATAGAGAGAGATGGAAGGGGGGGTTAGAGCCTTAGAGGTATGGATTCTTGCGGCACGATGCTCATTTTGTCCTCCATTAATCCTTCCATCATTCTTCTCTTTCATCTGGCCTACTAGGGACCCTATCACGAGGAATGGGGGATAAAGAATGGATAAAGGACAGAGAGAGAGAAGGAGGGGAAAGAAAGGGGGAAGGGGACTTATAGGCAATTGTTATCCTCTGAAGTTAGGACTAGTTAGAACTCAGATTTCCAAGATAGGATCTACAATGTGTGTGCGTGTGTATGTGTGTGTTTGTGTATGATGAGGCAAAGTAGAGGTACTGCGTTGTCAACTACGTGTGTTGCGGATGAACAAAGATTCTCTGTGTTCACCCAGATGCCCCATTGAGACAGGAAACAGCTTTATAGCAGCAATGGGTCAGAGGTCATTCCAACTTCACCTTCCTTTAAGTCAATGCGAAGGGCTGGAGTGGAGGGGGATGGAGGGACAAAGTATGTTCTGTTTCAAGCACCTCAGTCTGGCACATTAAAACTTTGATGAAGTTTTCACAATGTGGACTTTCTTTCAAATGGGGTGTGTTAAGATAACAACAAGTATTCAACATAGAAAAGAAAACAATGGAAAATGACAAGCAGTTTAGCATCCATCTGTTTCAATGCTGGAGGTCTGAAAATAGACCAGTTTTAACACACACCACACACGCATGCATTTCTTGGGTGGAAGAGAGAACTAGCTATGACTAACCCAACCTGCTTGAGAGAGAGAAAGAGAGAGAGAGAGAGACAACAGCTCAATGGCTCATAGATAAACTGCCAAACTTGGCACATATAATGAAAGAAATCAGCAGACAGACATCCATGCGAGCTACGCTCCTTCCCCAGAGGTTTACCTGTCCCCCTTACTCACGCGTTGCAGTAGGGCGTCTTGTCATATCCTTTGTAATTCTTCATGTTGAGGGTCATCTTGCACACCTCGCAGTGGAAACATCCTTTATGCCAGTTCTGGACCAAAAACACACAGAAACTTCACCTTATCTGTGGTCACAGTTGGTTAAAGGCTGGCAGCTTACTGTGACTAAGACAAAACAACAACTTTGGTGGTTGGGTAAAGCATTTCACTGCAGTTCAAGAGGTTGTAGGTGGTAGCCTACATCATTTTTAAAATGTATATTAACGCCTGTATTGTTATCAAGGATTAGGGCTTTAGATATGCATCTCTTTCATAACTTTGGTTTTGAGAGATGCACAGGGGGAGCCTGGACACTTCAATAACAGCTACTCAAGGTGAGAAGAGGTCATGCTCTGTTTATCGCCCGGTGTGCCCGTGCCGGATGCAGTCAACTCTGTACGGACCAGTGGTGGGGCGCCTGGAGTAACCTGTGCAAACCGACTCCTCTCAATTTACGTCCAAAACGCAGCCGGTAAACGAACAACACAGCACTACGCATCAATTATGTATTGGCACTATTATGTAATGGGAATGAGCCTATGACATGGTCTGGATGCTGTTAAAAAAAGACAGCCGTCATTCTTAACAGTTTTGATAAGAGCCAATTTATGGAAATTGCAATCAGAGAAATACTATAACATTTTTGGGGCATTAGATGTGCGATTGTTTTCTGGAACCTGCCATATGAGAAAATGTTCCACCTGCGAAACACACACAGTAGCCAAGGTTATGCGTTTTATGGAGAAGGTGCGCACTTATCTGACTATCTGCTTAGAACTGTTGCCAAGCTTCAAGTTTCACACCAAAACGGTGGAAGTACATCTTTTGTAACGTAAGATTATCCTTCAATTCAGAATAACATAAGAATATCAATCTCACCTTATCAAGGCAGTTTACTTTCTCCGTCGGGTAAACAATTTTGCCACAGCGCGCGCACTGAGGGTTCATTTTTCCTAAACGTTCCTAAATTGAATCCAGCAAATAAATCAGTTCCTCGAATCTCGAATACTTCTTTATGTATAACCCAGTGTTTGGTATAAACGATAGTTTACTGCATCCCGTGAACCAACAGATAGCCTGGACTGTTTCCCGTCCTGTGTCGATGCTGCATTAAAATTGCACGGAGGTGAAACGGGCTGTTTGTGTGACACAAAGCAGCGCTCAGCAGCCTAGCTGTTTGATTCGGCGGGTGACAGCGCCAAGCCAATCCCGTATGCCTGATGTGCCTAGATGAGAGAGAAACCGAGCGAGAGAGAGGGGGAAAGGAGGGCGTGAACATTCTCTTTAAACTGTAAATTATTTTGATCTCAATTTGACGGTCTGACCAAAATTAGAATCTTCATGTCAATGTTTGGAACCCCGCCTCTCTCTCTCACACACACAAATGCATACACACAAATATACACACACAAATGTTCACACAGGGTCTCTCATATCCCCCCCCCCCCCTCTCTCTCTCTCTCTCTCTCTCTCTCTCTCTCTCTCTCTCTCACACACACACACACACACACACACACACACACACACACACACACACACACACACACACACACACACACACACACACACACACACACACACACACACACACACACACACACACATATACTCACTCACTCTTTCTCCCCCCTTACTCTCTCTCTCTTTCTCTCTCTCGAGCACACACACAGATAAACGTGCTAAGTTACATAACTAATCTGGAGTGGGAAGGAGATCAAATGGATCCATCGTGCTCCCCCCATCTCACAGAGAGAAAGAGAGAAAGAGAGAGAAAGAGAGAGAAAGAAAGAGAGAGATAGAGAGAGAGAGAGAATGCTTCCCCAGTGCATGAATGTGATAACTTCAGTTTGTGCTGGATGACGCCTCTAATGAAACCAATAAGTCATATTACTCAATACGATAGCAGCTTGTTTTATTGCTGTAATATGACTTCACATCATGAGTCACAGCGTAAACCACAGACAAAAATAGAGAAATGGCTCCATCTATTGGTCTGGTTCTGTACACACGTACAGTGGAATCAGAATCAGAAACCGGTTTATTACCTTTTGCACATACAATTAAATTGCTTTGTTTATGTTGGTGCAGACAATAAACATGTTAGTAAAATATATTTAAAAAAAATATAGCCTACTATGGTAAAAGGGCAAGTAGGCTACTGTGGTAAAAGGTACATTTTACCAACTCGACCATTATGCATATATTATGAACATGTCTGGATTTAGTTTATGCTTGAGCTAGTGAAGAGATGATGTTGGATTCAGATTGGATATTCAAAACACTTGGTCTGAACGTAGTTGTCTACGAATGTGTAATTATGAGTGGGTACTGTAGTTTGAATATTTTCCCAGCATGCAGAGCGATCTAGTCCTTTTTGTATTTTCAGCTCCTGCGTACGTCACTTAAGTTACGTACGTTTAACTAAATAAATCCCTTTGTTGAAATGTTCAGATTTATTGATTTAATGTAGCTCTCCGTACAAATGTAAGTAATAACCATAGAACACTTACCTATTTCTTTTGGACGCTTTAAATACGTTGTGTGAATCTCTGCTTCTCTGGTTGGTCCGATAGCAGTGGCGATTACAATTGATTGCTACAGTCAGTTACAGGATTCCTTGTTTCTTCTCTCCCCTCTCCCACTGCTGCCTTTGACCATCCTTTTGTCCGTCTAACACCATATCTGTGTCTGCGATGATCAGTAACAATGTGCTCCAACCATGCTCCCAAGAACAATTCTATATGGTTATTCCGCCACAACTGTGGCAAACCCGTTCAAGTCTTTTACTGTCAGATGCACAGAACACAGGGTCAGACTGGGCACTGAAATTCTCGTTTGTTCGTTCAAATGCTATTGTATTCAACTGGAACTGATTCGGTCAGACTAAAGTAACATGTTGTAACTTACAAATCTGAATCACTTTAGTTTTCAGGTGGAACCTTCCAACAACTGTTATCCAGTCCATCAGTATGCTTCTATATGATATGGTCAGATAGCTCCACTTGGCATGGCTTCTGAATGATAGCACTTAAGATGAGTTGTTCTAGAGACAAAATCTTTGTTTAATAAAGATAAACCAGCTCCATCATGACAGAGTTATAACAGTATTTATTAGAAACACAGAAATCCAACCATACAAAAGGTATTGTCACTAGATGTCAAAAGAGGACTTGAAGTAATCCATATCCATCCTAATCTATAGCAGACAGCATAACCCAACACAGTAACCTAGCCCAGGAGAAGCTGAAGGGTACTCGTGGTTTATATTCCACTGACGTGCCTAAGATGAAGGCATATTGGAACATCTCAAATGCTCTTTAGAATCTAAACCATTACACCCAAAAGCTCTTTGGGATGGGGCTAGGAGACAATATCTGAACTGAGGGGGGATGGAGATAAGCGGACACAGACAGAGCCAGGTGGCCGGGGAGGAGGGGGGCAGGTTCGGGTAAAACCCCCTCACATAAATCCCAGCTTGTACTCCACCATCATGTGAGGCTCTCCCATCATCTCACTCTGGGAGGGATCTGCAGAGAGATAAAAACATGGAGATTCAGGCTAAGCTAGTTACACAGCAGACGATGATGATGGGGGTGGGGGGGGGGGGGGGTGAAGCACCCAACTTGGTTTAAAAAGTTCAGGGTCTTTCTAACTCTGTTAATGTATCCCCTATTGATCCTCTAAATTAAAATCTCTCCTGCAGAACTGTCCAACCCAATACAACAGAAGAACACACTGCATTACAGAGGAGATGCATGGTGTGAAAAGGTGTACAGGAGAGCCTCACCACAGAGGATGTCTTCAAAGCCGATGCTCTCATCATTGCCTCTGAGGGTGTCCAACGCCAGGTTAGAACTCTGCAGGAACGGAAGCCTCTGGATCTGGAAAGGCGCAATGATGGAGGAATGGGGATAGGTGGAGGAGTGGGGATAGGTGGAAGAGTTGGGATAGGTGGAGGAATGGGGATAGGTGGAGGAATGGGGATAGGTGGAGGAATGGGGATAGGTGGAGGAATGGGGATAGGTGGAGGAATGGGGATAGGTGGAGGATTGGGGATAGGTGGAGGAGTGGGGATAGGTGGAGGGGCATGGAAAGAGACACAGGTGGAGAAATTCATAGAAAAATCTTAATGATAGAACATTTCTTCATAATTGTGTGTGTGTGCGTGTGTTTGTACCTGGCGGGCTGCCCTGTACTCCATCTGCAGTTTGAGGGGAGCGTGGAGACCCTGGATGTTTCTTAGGGTGGAGAAGTTCATCTTGTCCTGGTTCAGCTGGAACTACAGAGGAAATAACAACACAATCCTCACCAACAACACTCTCAGTACCAGAAGTCCTAATCCCACACCAGAGAGAGAGGAACACTCACATTCTTCTCTGACAGCTCCAACACATGGCTGGGAAGCAGTTCATTCTTCACACTGCTGAACCTGTGTGGCAGAAAAGAGAGAGGGTAAAATAACAGGGATGGACCAGTTAAAGTAACATATGTTAAGGTTTGACAATAGACAGTGATATTTTGTCTTTGGTTCTTGTAAAGCACTTTAAGATTTGACTTATTCCAGGCAGTAATATAAATGTAGAAGTACAATGTATTACAGAAACACAACCCTCAGCAGCTAC